>NC_081562.1:139145768-139218754 GCF_022355385.1 Mustela nigripes
GCGCCTGGGGGGCTCAGTTGGTTAAGCATCTGCATTCGGCTCAGGTCACGATCCCAGAATCCCCGGATCAAGTCCCGTGTCTGGCTCTCTGCGAGGCAGAGTCTGCTTCTCCCTTTCTCTCTGATCTTCTTCTCCCTCTCGTTTTCTCTCTCTCTCAAATAAATAAATAAAATATTAAAAACAAGACAAAAACAAAAAACAAAGGTCAGAGTGCTTAGCTCTGGGAGAACTTGGAGAGTTGCTGCTCTATGAGAGAAGGCAGGCAAACAGCCCATGGGCATAGTGGAAACAGCAATCAAAAGAGCACACAGTGGGGAGCTTCATTGTTCATCTCAGAGCGCTTCCTAGGAGACAGTTCATAAAGAGACCCTCTGGGAACAAAGGAACTGGCCAGTGCCGGTTCCCTCTCCTGCCCTTCAGCATCAGCCCAGAGCCACCTGTGGGAGCCAGCAACAGCACTAGACAGACACTCACTACCTAACTTGCTACATCAAGCCCTGACTCCCCTCCCCCACACTCCTGTGGAGTCACCCCTCCCAGTCACACTTGCCACAGTCCCAGGGAGACATGTCCCCTACCCCAAAAGACTGGCCCAAGCCCCTGCCAACACCATGTCCCTCAACCCCGGGAGTTTTGTGAGGCCTCGGTGCTGGTGGCCGCAGACAGGTCTCATTTCACAAGCAGACTGAGCACAGCTAGTTAAAATGTATTGAATTCAGCCAGGAACAAAACACTGCCCCCAACAGGCAGAGAGCTTCTCTGCAGATGACTGGCCTGAAGGACAAAGTGGCCAGGACATAATAGTAGAGAGCGTGGAATTACTATGTCTACAACATAGGTACAATTACTATGTCCACAACATAGATACAATTACTACATCTACAACATAGATACAATTACTACATCTACAACACTGATACAATTACTACGTCTACAACACTGATACAATTACTACGTCTACAACAGTGCATCCATGACACACTGGAGACACTCCCGGAGGCACCAGGCCCTGGGGAACAAGGGACACTATATACCAGGGCACTACAGGACCTCCTCCTCCTCCTCTTCCTCCTCCTCTTCCTCCTCCTTCTTCTCCTTTGAAGATTTGTTTTATTATTTTATTTATTTTTATTTCATTATTTTAGAGACAATGAGAGAGATAGAGAGCATGTGTGAGTGCAGGAGGGGCAGAGGGAGAGTGAGAGAGAATCTCAAGCAGACTCCCTGTGAGCATGGAACCCAACACGGGCCTCGATCCCATGATCCCGAGACCATGACCTGAGCTGAAACCAAGAGTGGGATGCTCAGCCAACTGTGCCAGGAAGACCCTTCTTCATACAGTCATTACCCTCAAGGACAGGAGACATAGCTGACTTTCCTAACACACAAAAACAGGTACAGACTTAGACAAAATGAGATGACAGAGGAATCTGTCCCTAATTAAAGAACAGGACAAAGCCATGGCCAGAGAGCTGAGCAAAATGGATATAAGTAACATGCCTGATGGAGAATTTGGAGCAACGGTCCTAAGGAAACTCAGGAAACTTGTGAAAAGAATGGAAGATGGAGTGAGCCCCTTAACGTGGAGAAAAGGGGCTGGAAACAAAGGGAGAAGCATGCTTGATGCAATGAACAGCGGCTGCGAGAAGCAGAGGAATGAAGGAATGACCTACAAGATAGTAATAGAAAGGAATGAAGCTGAAGGAAAGAGAGAAAAACAAATTATGCAAACCAAGAGTAGACTTAGGGAACTCAGTGACTCCATCAAACGTAATAACATTGTTTTTCTCTTACAGGTAAGGTGTTATCTCTCTTTCCTTGTTTTCGATTTTTTCCCCCTTGTCTTTAGTTTACAGAAGTTTGACTGTGATGTGTCTTGGTGTGGATTTCTTTGGGTTTGTTTGTTTGCTTGGGATTGCTCAGATTATGGAATCTGTCAGTTTATGGTTTTGGCCGCATTTCAGTTATTATTTCTTCAATAATTTCCTAGCCTCATCCTTTTTCTCTTCTAGGACTACAGTGACACAAAAGGCTTGGTATCTACCCCCAGTTCTTTGAGGCTCTGTTCATTTTTTTTTTTTCCAGCCCATTTTGTCTCTGTTGTTCAGACTGGGTAACACCTATTGTTTTACCTTCCAGTTATGGATTCTCTTCTCTGTCACTCTATCCTACTGATGAGGAATCCTAGGCATTTTTTCATTTTGTTTATTGTGTTTTCAGTTCTAAAATGTCCATTTTGTTCTTCTTTATAGTTTCTATTTCTTTACTCAGACGTTCTATTATTTCATTTGTTAGAGTAAGTTTGTAACTGCTCAATGAAACATTTTTAGGATGGCTGTTTTAAAATCCTTGCCAGATAATTCTAATGTGTCATTTTGGTGTCGGTGTATGTTGGTTCTCTTCTCATTAAGTTGAGGTTTTCCTGGTTCTTGGTATGATGAGTGACTTCCAGGTAAAACCTGTACATTTTGGGTATTACATTGGGAGAACTTTGGATCTCTTTTAAATCTTCTGTTTTAACAGGTCTCTGACATGGCTCACTGATACTACCCTGAGTGGGAGGCACAGGAATGTCTTGTTCCTTCTCCCCATATGATTCCTGATGAGAGCAGAGGGCGTGGCCTCACTACCTCTGAGCAGTGGGGAAAATCTTGACTCTCCATTAGGTTTCCCTGATTTCCCAGCAGACGCTTCATTACTACCAACTGACAAGAGTGGCAGTCTAGCTTCCCCACTCCATCTTTCCTGGGGGGTGAAGGTAGAGCCATAATTTTCTCTGTGGTATTTGGCTGGAACAGAGTGGCTATCTGAAAACTGTCTGTCTTGAAAGACTTTCACTTTCCTGGTCCTTTGGTGAGAGAGAGCAGGCTTTTCTTGAATTTGGGTTTTTTTTTTTTTTCTGCTCCTATTGTCATTTTCATGTTGTCATTTTTTTTCAGCACCCAACCTGGGATATGAGGCAAAAAGAAAACCCAGGGAACTCACTCCTTGGCATTCTTCATGTCCAGAGGTCCTTAGTGTGACTGCTTTCTTTCTTTTCTTTTTTTTTTAAGATTTATTTATTTATTTGA
Organism: Mustela nigripes; assembly: GCF_022355385.1. Classification (NCBI taxonomy): domain Eukaryota; kingdom Metazoa; phylum Chordata; class Mammalia; order Carnivora; family Mustelidae; genus Mustela; species Mustela nigripes. The sequence continues at coordinate 139,148,840 of NC_081562.1, forward strand.
CAGAGAGAGATCACAAGTAGGCAGAGAGGCAGGCAGAGAGAGAGAGGAGGAAGCAGGCTCCCTGCTGAGCAGAAAGCCCGATATGGGGCTCGATCCCAGGACCCTGAGATCATGACCTGAGCCGAAGGCAGCGGCTTAACCCACTGAGCCACCCAGGCGCCCAGTGTGACTGCTTTCTTATCTTTACCTTTTAGAGGCCCTGTATGTTTCACAGGTAACATATGGGTTTTTAGCTGTAGTTGGTGAGAGGAATAGGGAAAAGGATGTCTACTCTATCTTTCTGGAAGTAGGAGTCCTGCATTTGTTTTCAAAACCATATCAATTCCTGTGGGAATATGACAGGTTATACATAGATGAACTATAGATTTTTTTCCCAACTCAACTGCTGTCTTCTCTGTGGAGACTTTTCTTACAATCCCTTATAATTCCCTTCTGATCTGTGTGATAAGTAAACCCTATTCTTACCTCCATCAGAGCAGTGGTATAATTGCGCAGTTTGTACCTGTCTCTGTATGCTTTCACAGAGAACAGACTGCACTCAGACTCACTATGCATTTTTAGATGAGTGGATCCAAAGAAAGGATTTTTAAAAATTAACACAAGGTATTACTTGCTTCAGGGGTACGGGTCTGTGATTCATCTACCTTACACAATACCCAGTACTTACCACAACACATCCCCTCCCCAGTGTCCATCTCCAGTCACCCAATCGCCCCACCCTTCTCCCCTCCAGCAACCTTCAGTATGTTTCCTGAAATTAAGAGTCTCTTATGATTCGTCTCCCTCTGGTTTCATCTCATTTCATTCTTTCCTCTCTTCTCCTATGATCCTCTGCATTGTTTCTGAAATTCTGCATATCAGTGAGATCATATGATAATTGTCTTTTTCTGATTGATTTATTTTGCTTAGCATAATACCCTCTAATTCCATCAGTGTCGTTACAGATGGGAAGATTTCATTTTTGATAGTTGTGTAATATTCCTGTGTGTGTGTGTTTGTGTGTGTGTGTATCACATCTTCTTTAGCCACTCATCTGTCAGTGGACATCTGGGCTCTCTCTGTAGTTTGGCTATTGTGGCCATTGCTGCTATAAACATTGGGGTGCAGGTGCCCCTTCCAATCACTACATCTGTATCTTTGGGGTCAATACCCAGTAATGCAATTTCTGGGTCAGAGGGTAGTTCTATAGAAAGGATCTTTTATATAAATTAGTGAGCTAGAATTCAAGTCACAAGCTGTGCACAGGTAGAGGTAAAGATTTCTATACAAACTTTTCCAGATACCTATGCCAAATCTTACTGCTTTGATTTTTAGCCATTTTTGATCATGCGATTCAAACATATCCTTGAATCTGCCCAAGCAGGTTACACGTTAAGTCTTATCTAAATATTAATATAATGTACACCAGTTGGGAAGGAAAAAACCTCTTTCCTAATGTTCAAACAAATCCCCAGTGTTCAATAGACTTGAAACTCCAGAGAGCAGGCTTTTTCATGTTTGTATCACAGTAGAGAATGCATGGGAGGTAAGAGAATTCTTCCTGGTAGTTTTAATTTTCTCTGAGAAGAGGCAAGATCTTTTACTGAGAAATGTCATATGGAGTAGGCATCTTGAAAGAGAAGTGATGGTTTGGAACATCTTACTTACAAATCAATTAGTATGGGGGCAACTGGGTGACTCAGTCTGTTAAGTGTCTGCCTTCAACTCAGGTCATGGTCCTGGGGGATTGAGCCCCAGGCAGGGTTCCCTGCTTGGCAGGGAGTCTGCTTCTCCCTCTCCTTCTGCTCCTCTCCCTACTTCTCTCCCTCTCTCAAACAAATAAAATCTTTTTAAAAAAATAAATTAATGTGTATAGGGTTGGGGAAATGAAGGAGAAAGAGTCTAGGGGTGTTTATAGTTTCTTAACTTGAATGACTAGATGGTAGGTTATTATCCAAAAGAGAGAATATGTGAGGAGAAACAGGCTCTCAGGGAAAGATGTGAGCTCAGCTCGGGACAGGTTGATGCTGAGGAATGTGTAGGACCTTCAGGTGAAACTCTCTGGTGGGCAGTAGTGTACACGAAGCTGGTGCCATCGCCTGGAGGCACAGGGTTGGGACTGTAAGCTGCGTGAGCCTTCGAAATTACCCAGGAGAAGGGTGCTGAATGAGAATAGGAGACCAGAGACAGAGCTCTGGGAAACACTAACATTTAAGAGACAGGTGTATGAAAAGAGAACTTAAAAAGAGACCAGGAGGCAGTGGCCAGAAAGAAGGGATTGAAACCAGGAGTGTCACAGAGTCCAAAGAGGATAGAATTTCAAGGAGACGGGGTGCCTGGGTGGCTCAGTGGGTTAAAGCCTCTGCCTTTGGCTCAGGTCATGATTCCAGGGTCCTGGGGTTGAGCCCCGAATCAGGCTACCTGCTCAGTGGGGAGCCTGCTTCCCTTCCTCTCTCTCTGCCTGCCTCTCTGCCTACTTGTGATCTCTGTCTGTCAAATAAATAAATAAAATTCTTAAAAAAAAGAAAAAAAGAATTTCAAGGAGGTAATAGACAATGATATTAAAGGCCACAGCAAAGTGAAAGAAGATGTGGACCACAAAGGGAATAACTGAACTTGCAACTTGAACGTCTGAAGGCAGCGGCTGGATGAGAGAATGGCAGAGGAGGAAGTGGGCGCAGGAGAGAAATCCACTCTTTGGAGAAGCCTAATCCCGGAAGAAGACAAGTGATTATGGGATAGATCAGAACAAAGGATGAATATGAAAATAAGTTCACTCCTCATTACTAAAACATAAATTCTTAGTATAGAAAATGTAGACCAGACCATGCATTTAGAACACGAGAGTACAAACTGTTTCATGTAATCTTTTCTCTCCTACATAATCGCTGTTGACATTTTGGCAGATACAATACAATCTTTTTAAAAGGAGGAATATACTTTTTAAAATACTATACTTTTAAATGATATACTTTTTAAAATGGTAATATTTAATGTAGGCTACTTTTCTGTGTTTCCATATATCGTGAATATATACTGTCCTGACTACTTTTTCTGCAACACTGTCCTGAGTGGCAACAGAGAATGTTCCATTATATATATCTATATCTTTTATTTTTAAACTCTCCCCTACTACTCGGCATTATGGCTTTATAATGTTTCTATATTACAAACAGCACTCAAGTGATTCTCTCTGTTCTTATCTCTTTGTTACTATGTCTACAACAGCACATTTGTCTTGTACAAATTTCAGAAGTGAAGTTACTGAGTCAAAATATATGCAAAAATCTGCCTTGGCATGTATTGAAAAATGCCTGTTGAATTTATTGCTGTTATTTTTATTTTAATCGACATACACGGTCATCGGCGGTGCGTGAGAGAAGGTATTTCCGGTGAGAGAAGGACCCGAGCATGTCTTTTATGCGGAATGCAAGAGGCCAGCCTGCAGGGAAACGTTGAAACTATCAACAGAGGCTGGTGAGGTGATGGGAAGAACTGGGACCCGGACCCCATGAATATAGAAGCGGGGGACACTTCTATGAAGATGGGAAGGAGGGAGAAAACACGGGTTCAGAGGGGTAGGACCTGCAGGTACAGGGAGACAGTGGTGGACGGAGCTTTCCCCTGAGGCTCTCAAGTTTCTCTGTGAAGTGAAAAACCGACTATTGAGAAGAAGGCAGGAGGGAACAGGATTTTGAAAAGATTTGAAGCTCCAGTGAGCTAGGCATGTGAGGAAGTGGCCAACACACATAAAACGACTGCCAGAGTGTTCTAAGGACACACCCAAGGTTCGAGATGATAAGTTTATAGTGTTGCCAATCTACAGAGTTGGAACCTCAACCCGGAACTGCCCCACAGCTGAGCTCTTTCCCACCATTCAGACCTCTCTCGAATATCACATTCTTAGAGAGACTGTCTCTCATCACACCACTAAAGCACGCTTTCCGGGCCTCCAGAAAATTTCGATTTTGTTATCAAATTCTTATCACTGTCTGAAAGTACCTCGTTCATTTATTTATTCTTACTCTTTTATTTGTCCCCAGTAGAGTGTAAGCACCGTGAGAAGAGCACCGTGTTTGTCTGACGGGTCACTATAATCTCAACACACAGGACAATGCCTGGGACCTTTGTGGATTCTCTTCAAAAATATTGCTGACTGGGTGCCAGGGTGGTTCAGTGGGTTAAGCCGCTACCTTCGGCTCAGGAGGGAGCTCTCTGCTCAGAAGGGAGCCTGCTTCCCCCTCTCTCTCTGCCTGCCTCTTTGTCTCTTGTGATCTCTCTCTCTGCCTGCCTCTTTGCCTCTTGTGGTCTCTTCCTCTGTCAAATAAATAAATAAAATCTAAAAAGAAAAGAAAGGAAATGGGTTAACACAGAAGAACATGAGAGAATTTGTTTGTGAGGGAACAGGGTTTCCCCAAGAAACAAGGGAAGGGCAAGGATCCCGGGAGGAAACACAGAGCAGAATGGGGAACGAGAAGACATGGGGAGAGAGAGAAGGTGGGAGATGGAATGTAAGGTGGTAGCTGGGGATGGGCTGGTGTAAAATGTGGTGAGATTAATAGGTCGTGGGACTTGCGGACCCACAGGCGTGGGGGCTCAGGCCCGGTGATGGAGGCCTGGACACGCTGGGAAGAGCTGCCCAGTGATTAGATGAAGAGTGACTGAGAAAGGGGTTTCGATACTGGGACAGGTGGGTGGGGGATAGGTCCCTGCAATATGCCTTAGAATGGCCGCTGGAGTCCCTCCCCTTCTTGCACACGTTGGGCAGAACGTTGTACACCACGTGAAAGGATGATGAAGCTGCCCTTAGAGGTTTCCCTTGATGCCGTTTGAGAGCCAGTGAGAGTTGCAACCGTTTTGAGAGGGCTCGGCTGCTCCTGTGTGAATCCATTATTTTGCCCAAGGACTTCCGGATCTTTTGCCGTAAGAGGAAGGAGGAGTTTTGCATAAACCCAGGGGATGGTAGGCAGTGGAGGAGAAGGGAAAGAGGTGTTGCCATCATTCCTTGTTGGTCCCTCGGACGGTGCTCAGGGGGTTAGTAAGGGAAGGAATTGCTTCTTCCGAGATCAGAGCAAAGGGCGGTGGTGAGAAGGTGATGAAATTGGGCTTCGCAAGTTTGTAAGATCCTAGGCAGCGGCAGAGCTGTTTGGGACTCAAGGAAACAAGGGTTGCTTAGATGTTAAGTTCTCCAGCCCTGGTGAGGAGTTTCCATGAACCAGCTCTGTCCCCCATTTGCCTCAGCACAGAGAGCCCGGCTTGCAGAGGTCCCTTCCCCTGAGACAGCTGAGAGCCAACCAGGAGCCCACAGATATCGCACACGCTCCTTTTTGGTTGTTGGTTCCATCCCGGAGTCCTCTTCCCTGTCCCTCTGCGGCCGCTCCGTGCTAACCTGCTGTCCGTGCTGTCCCCAGGCTCTCAGGCGTGGGACAGATATGACTCTAAAATATAGCTAACTCTGGGCTGTCATGGTAACACAACTTGGCCGAAGGCTCCAGACCAAAAGGAAGTGCAGAACACAGAACCTCCAATTCCAGCATCAGACATCACTGCTCCTAGAACCTGTTAGTGAGCTTTAGCTCAGGAAGTCTCCAACTGGCGGCTTCTTTCCCTAGCCCCCAGCCTCGTGGATCCCAGGACTGTGAGCCCCGGGCAGAGCCCCAGGACCCCCCCCCCCGTTCTGCCCCAGCATAATTGAAGGCATGAGATCCCCCAGCCGTGGCACAGGGTGTCAGGTGGTTCTGTGTGGCACAGGTGAGGCAAACTGAAAAGCTGATTGTATTTCTCCCAATCTGCATTCCTCGTCTTGAGTAGCACCAGGTGTGGGATTCCAACCACTCGATGTAGCCAGCTCTGCCCGAAGCCTGGTCCAGTGTCAGCAAATTTCGTCTGTTTCCTCCAGCTGAGATGCAAAGAATATGCCTGATGAGGTCTGGTCTTATGAATTCCCGAAAGCAAATACTGGAGCAAGAAACACACACACACACACACACACACACACACACCCTTCAAGAAAAGATCCGCTCATGTTCAGGGACAGTCCAGTCAAAAGGCATACTTTACAAAATGAAGATACACCCAACTTGCATAGAAGATATTTAATATCTCAGTCTGAAGCATCTTTATTTGATTTACTTCTCTGATTTGAAGTTTCCACAATGGGACAAGAAGGGTTCTTATTCAGAACAAAAAGAAGGCCTCCTTGAAGCCCAGAAAGAGTTCCCATTTTAGAGGACAACACCTGGTTCCCAACCCTCATATAGCAGTTCACCGGCTTCAACAACAGCAGGACAGAGACTCCACATCCAGCAGTGAGTGGAAACTCCTGGTGGTTCCATTAAAAAAAAAAAAGATTTTGTTTATTTAACTGACAGAGATAGAGAGAGCATAAGCAGGGGAGCAGCAAACAGAGGGAGAGAGAGAAGCAGGTTTCCCGTTGAGCAGGGAGCCCGATGCGGGGCTTGATCCTGGGACCCTGGGATCATGAACTGAGCAGAAGGCAGGTACTTAACCAACTGAGCCACCCAGACTCCCCTCTTGGTCATTCTAAATGCAGTTTGTGCTATGAAAATATGGTCCAGGAAGGGGAGGGGGCATTTCCCCCGCCTCTGCATGAAAGCCAAGTCAAATCTAATACTCCCAAGGACTGGAAATTTGTCAGCACCCGGAGATAGCACCCTGGGAACAGCTCATGGCCTCCTTCAGACAGAAAGAACTTCAGAGTCATCTCACCCAGTCCTTCTCAGATTTAGTATGTATGTCTCAGCAACTTTTTAGAAATGCAGATCTCTGCATCTCAGCTCCAAAGCAAAGACATACCTCTGTGGGGCCCAGAAATCTGCATGTCAAAATAAGCGTCCTCTGCTGAATAGTGTCTATTTACCTTTTGAGACCCATTGTCTGTCCTTCCCCATCCAACCAGGCTGACAGTCACGGATGGATCAACCTGGCTTCCTTGTTTTCTGGAATCCAGTCGGGTTCAATGGATGCGAAGCACTGACAGGAAATGAGAGGGCTGGCTATTAACCCCCCTTGACCACTTACCTGCAGGCCATAGGTTGGCAGTGGCTGTGTTCCTCTACTGAAGGCTGAGTCTTCTCCGACAGCATTCTCTCCAGGTCCCGCTGCATTCCTGGGTTCAGTGTCCAGGCTGCACCTCCACATCAATGAAATCAGAATCTCTAGAAAGCGGCACTGGAGACCGTTACTTTAAAGCTCCTCCACGAGATGTGAATTTGCAGCCAAGGTTGAGAACAATGGCTTAGCTTTGGAGATTTTGTGAAAAGGCAGGTGCTGACTCAGTTTGTTGGGGTGGGACCTGAAATGTTGCACTTTTAACAAGATCTCCTGGTGACTTGTATGCACACTAAATCTTGGAAAACACCAACAGATCTGTGTCTGTTCCACGTTCAAGGTCGTATGTAATCAACTGTGTCTTGCCTTTTCTTTCTGACGTCTGATTTCCACTGCTTCCTCCCACACCCAGGCGTCTAGCCTCCTCTTCATTCATGATTCCTCCATGACTAGGGATTGTCTCCTTCCAGGCCCCTTTCCCAGGGTCACCTTCCAGGCCTTTCCCTGCAATCCCTTCCCTTGAGCCATTTGCCGGAGATGCTCAGGGCCCCAAGCTCTCCCCTTTAAGACACCCTGAATTTCCTTCCTCCTCTTCTTTTTCTTCTTCTTGTAGTTTATTGTATGTATGATTGTATGCATGTATTATTATGGTATGTTAGTCACCATACAGAACGACCCTGAGTTTTCTATGTCTTATCGTGTGGTCATGGCAGGGGCACTCCCAGAGGCCTGGGCCACCAACAGAAGGATAAATCTGGAGAGTTGGCAGGTAGGCAGACAGAGGGATGAGGGTCACGCAAGGAACCAGCTATGCTATTGGGCACAAGACTGAGCCTGGATATGACCTTCATTCAACGACTTTGTGTCTAGTTCTTTAACTTGGGCTAAGTATATACAATGTCATTTTTCTTCTAATTTGGATTAACCCAAAAAGGGATTTGAAGGGCTGTATGCTGTTATAGTCCCTGTAATTTACTTTTTAAATACTTCAGCAAAGGTGGGATGTGTGTGTGTGTTTGTGTGTGTGCGCGCATGCACGCATGTGTAAATTGTGATCTTTGCGATTCTTAATTCGGGTTTCAATTTTGGGGTGTTTAGTTGGCATTTAAAAGATTAATCAGGGTGCCTTGGTGGCTCAGTGGGTTAAAGCCTCTGCCTTCAGCTCAGGTCATGATCCCAGGGTCCTGGGATGGAGCCCCACATCAGGCTCCCTGCTCGGCGGGGAGCCTGCTTCCCCCTCTCTCTCTGCCTTCCTCTCTACCTACTTGTGATCAGTCAAATAAACAAATAAAATCTGATCATCTCTGGATCATCACAGGGGATTCCATCATTAACATAGGGGCTTTGAACTGATTTTCCACTGGTGAGATGAGCAGGATTTAAGCTTGTGAACTGACTGAACATCGTTAACGTTCTCTCCTACCCCCGCAAGCCCATCGTCTGTATGCTTTGGAGTGGCGCCCAAGACTGCAGATGCAGTCCTACTTCCTGCTCTTCCAGAAGCGTCCGTCACTCCGTGCTGAGCACGTCTGCTGAGTCCTGCTGCGAGGACTTCGTGGAGTCCACCTTAAATAAACCCTTCACCCAAGGTCCTCGAAGGCAAGCCGGAAGGAGCGAAGAGCTGCCGCTTCGTGGAACTTACAGAACAGGCTCTACCACTGTTACTCGCCAGCTGGCTAGCACAGATCGTAGGTATGACAACTTCTTGTGAGACTTGCTTTCATTGTAGCAAACTGCCTGAGAGAGAGGTAGCTTCAAAACGCACCACCCACCTTGTGGTGACCCATACGCCCGAATCCTTTAAAAGGCCTAATAATTGCCAGGGACCAAACTGGCTTAGGTAGCCCACATCACAGACAACCTCAAAAACCTCAAAAAACGTTTCTTCTAGACCTGCCTATGCTCCAGCGGAACTGTATCAGCCCTGAGGGTGCTTCTTTAAACAGCCAGTTGCTGCTGCTGCTGCTGCTGTAGTCATTGGCCCCCTGTGTCACCCTACCCACCCGCACCACTGTCCTTGCCCTCAGGAACCTTAACGTGTACCCGCAGCACAAGTCCCTGGACTTGCTGGGAGAGAACTCGAGGCCTCTCGTGCCTGGTCAACTACCTGGATGACCAGGAAAAAAGCAGACCCTGGAACAAAACTTCAAAAAGGGTTCCCGGTCACACTTCTGAGACATGCGAGACGGTCAAAGGACTCAGTCAGTCGCAAAAGGAATTTCTGGGCTTGCATGGTGGGGCCAGAGACTTGGGTAGGTGGAGGGATTCCAGAATAAATATGGTTTCGTGAAATTTGAAGGGAAAAAAAAAAGAAATTTGAAGGAAAATGTGGGTCCACCTTCTTACCTCAATAATATAATTACTAAGATCTGTTGGGTGCTATGTGCCTGGGAGTGTACCAAGCCCTTTAAGGGATTATTTAAGTCAGTCCTTCCAGCAAATGAATGAGGGAGATGTTATTATCATCTCTTCTTCTTCTTCTTCTTCTTTTTTTTTTTTTTGAAGATTTTATTTATTTATTTGACAGAGACACGGCTAGAGAGGGAACACAAGCAGGGGGAGTGGGAGATGGAGAAGCAGGCTCCCCACTGAGCAGGGATCCTGATGTGGGGCTTGATACCCAGGATCCCGGGATCATGACCTGAGCCGAAGGCAGACGCTTAATGACTGAGCCACCCAGGCGCCCTATTATCATTTCTTCTGATAGAGAAGGAAGCTGAGTAGGTAAGTCAGTTGCCCAAGGCCAGAGAGATAGTAAGTAGAGGAATAAGGACTCAGACACAGGAATGTCTGGTTCCAGAGCTCGATTCCTGTTTTTGAAGGAACTGAAATCACAGGTGTGTGGAAGCCTCAAGGAAGCCCAAGTCCTTGGAGACTTTGATCAGCAAAACCATCACAGAACCTTGCCTAATACCTGCTTCTGTGCTGTTGTATCAAGTCCCTGAGTCGGCGGGGATGCTGGGTCCCAGCACAGCTGGGCTCCTCTCTACTGATGAAACAATTACCGATGTGAGTTTCCTCGTCTCTCTTTGCTGTTTCTGCTGGGGGCGGCGGGGGGGAGTTGAGACTCTCTCGTTGATCCCTGCGAGGCTGGGGGTGCAGCTGTCCCAGGAGCATCTGTTCATCCTTTCCAGGTGGGAGGAGACACCACGTCCAACTGGAAGCCAATCTGCACAGAGCCCTTTCTTGCCCTCCTTTCGTTGTCATGAGTTCATAGTTGGCGCTATAAATCCCAAAGTGGGCTCTGAGGCACTTCATTCTGAACCCTTTGCTTACTCGGCTACACCCTTGCTAAACCCCGTGCTGTCAACAAGGTCGGCAAAGACTGGATTTGGTTCTCCCAGACTCCTTGCCCACTCCTTGTCTGCATTCCATCATTTGCCCTGTAGTATTCGTTTAAACATGCGTCTTGGATGCTTGTGTTGGCGTTTGAAAAGCCATCTCCAATTATGGAATAAAATGCCTTACGTTTCTATTGTCAGTGACATGGATGCGAGAGAGATGATGGGGAGAGGAGATGGAAATCCTTTTCCAGGTTCGGGAAAGCTCAGGTTGTGAAGCGGGGTGAAACCCATTAGTCTGTTGGGATATACTCAGCCGTTGTACACTGTGACTTGTGGGTGTTCGAGAACCAGAGAGGAGAGCCACAAGGAAATGCGAGGTTGAAGAATATCTCCTTAGAGGCCCTGTCTCTGCACATCAACACAGCCCTAAGCCCCAGGGCCTCTCCTATGATGTAAGCAAATTGAACAGTTGCCTAGTCACACCGTTGGGCACCTCCCATCTCAGGGGAAGGGCCAGATCTCTGGGGCCAGAGACTGATGAGAAGGAAAGTGATTTGTACTTAATAATAGAGCTGCTTACTGACAGTCATAATAAAAACCTACCAGAGTCAGGCAAGAATAGAGTCTTAACATGTAAATGTTATCATAAGCTTCTGATCACAGCAGAGAAAAGAGGAAAAAGAGAACACAAGAAAAGGTCGCACTGACAATTGGCTTTAGGTTTTGTTATTGTTTGTCAAACTTATTAGAGTCAAACTAGCTCAAAAGCAAATCAAGCATTTTGTTCCCCAGAAATTTATTGAACTTTTTTGTTTAAGTTCGTATGTGACGCACAAAGGCACAACAAAGCCTCTGACCCCGAGCAACATATAATCTGGACATGGAGCTAAACCACGTGACTCCAGTATAAGGCGGAATTTAAAACATTTGGCATTTCCAGAATCAGAAGAAGAAAGAAGTCACTTCCGCTAGGGTGGTCAGGAAAGACTTCCTGGAAGAAGAGGGGTTTCTGTTGAGCCTTGAAATTGAATAGACTTTTAACAGAAGGAGGTAGGTGTGGTGAAAGGAATAGGCTGAGAAAACAGGAGGTAAAAGGTGAGGTGAGCGGTTTGGTTTGATTCACGTATAGAAAAGAAGGAGAAAAACCTGAAAAGATAGTTGGGGGCAAGTCATGAAAAGGCTAAAAGCCAAGCAGTGGGATCTGTGCTTTATTCTGTGGGCAATAAGGAGCCACTGAAGGTTTTTTGGAGTGATTCCCAGTTGACCCTCACTGGGAAGAGAGAAGTGTGGGTTAGGTGGGCTAACTGGGATACCATTGTCGAAGTCTGACCACAGACCTAGACTAGCACAATCCTCCAGCCACAGAGAGGATAGGAGAGGCATCAGAGAACCACTTTGGAAAAGGTCTTGACAGCTGATTGGATATGGGCCCAAGGAAGTCAGGATCTGTGTGAATTTTGGGGGTTGAGACGGGTGCCTGGGTCAGCCTGTATTCATAGAAGAAGGAGCTCCTCTTTGGGGTGTTAAGGAGCAGAGGAAGGAGAAGATTCAGGACAATTTTAAGCTTACACAGCGGGTTAAGGATCCATGAACAATTGCTCCGGCTTGGTTCCAGAAACGGCTCAGATTCAGATGGGGGTCACTCTGGGGATTGAAGTCCCACTAGACTCTTCTGCTGTTCCCAGAAAGGAACACCCTAAGTAAGTCTTTGTGAGGGTGAAGCCAACATCAGGCTTGTAACTGTGGCCCTCACTGGAGACTTCCACGTGCTGTGCCCAGTGTGGAGTGTCAGAGTGTGGTTGCAACACAGGTCCCAGATCCACCCTGGTGGTCATGCCTGTCACTGCAGCTCTCAAAGCATTTGGGGGAGCACCACACAGCAGAGAACCGCACACTTCCTGCAGGCCAATGTAAGGATGTGGATGGTTCCCAAGAGAGGTTAGCCCTATAGATTCACAGAATTGAGAATCAGCCTTTGAAAAAGGACAGTTGAAGTTAGAACAGAAGGGGACAAGCGGCCAAGGACATGCGTTGGGGAGCACAGTTGGCGAACACAGCAAGGAGAACCAGAGAAGCTCTCATAAAAGGAGATGGAGAAAGAGAGGTCCAAGAGGTGGGGGAGGAAACAGGGGAATGCTGTGCTGAGAAGGGAGATCCTTTAAGAAAAATGGGATTATCGACCTTCCAAGAGTGAGGAAACACCAAAGAAGTCTTGGCTGAGAAGGTCAGTTTTTGGTAATCCCGAGGTTGCCTTCAAGAGAAGTTTCCAGAAAGCAGTAAGGAACATGGATAAAACATAAGGAAGTAAGCAGGCAGTGCGGGAGTAGGAGCAATACAGCTTGAGGGAAGAAGGGAGAGAGAAACAAGATACCCCGTGGAGATGGGTTTTGACGGTTAGTTTGTATGTTGAGCGTGAGGGAAGGAATTATTGAGAGGGGAAACTGAGGGTTCGCTGGTAGAGGTGGGACATTCCCAACTGGCTTCAAGAAGAGGGACAACGTTTAACCTTGGGCAAGATACTGCCTCTTTTGACCTACAGCATGGAAGATGAGAATGGAGAATCAGCTGTTTTTGAGAAGGAGAGGAAGAAGTTCCTTTTAATTGGAGTTTCCCCCAAAATAGATCCCAAGACAAGTAATGTGTTTGGGGATGTAGCTGAGAAGATCACTATGGGCAACAGAGGCTCAGTTCTGCTGGGGACACATAAGAAGCTGTGAACTCTTCCCAAGAATTGTTTCCCCGAGGGGCGAAGAAGGTGGGGTGTTGATCCATGCATCGTGGCTGAGGAGTGTCCTGGGGTTTAACTCTGAGGAAAAAGCCCTCGGAGAAGCGTGGTAATAGGGGAATTTGTCTGTAAGTGACCTTGGAGGGGTGGTGGTGGTGGTGGTGGTGGTGGGGTGTGTGTGTGTGTGTGTGATGTGGATGGACACTTTCAGTATTGGCTAGAGGCTACTGAGACTCTTTGAGTCAGGGAGAGGGAATCTGAGAGCCTGGTACTTTGGCACATTTCTGGGGCGGTTGTGGGGAGGGAGCGCCTAGAGGCTTGGCACAGATCTGGCACCGGGGGACCCAGCTGGACTGAGGGGTGGAATGGTCCCTTCCTGCCCAAAGAACAAATCTGAAAATGCACCAGGTGGTGAGGAGAAGGGATAGAGAAATAGGGAAAACAGGGAGGTTGTCAGTCAGGATCAGATTTTATTTCTGCTTCGTGGGACTTGGAGGAAAAAATTGGGCATTTAATAAAGATTTTTTTTCACTTTGGTTTAAAGAGCAGTTTTAAGTTTACAGCAAGATTGAGAAGGTACCGAAATTTCCCACGTATCCCCTGTCCCTACACACACACAGCCTCCCCAGCATCAACGCCACCCACCAGAATGGTACCATTTTTTACCAATAATGAACCCAAGTCCATAGTCTACCCCAGGGTTCATTCTTGATGGTGTACATTCTATGGGTTGAACAAACGCAAAATGACATGTATTTTTCACTATAATATCACACAGGGTATTTTCACGACCATAAAAATCCTCTGTGCTCCACTGATTCATCCCTCTCCCCACTCCCTAACTCCTGGCGACCACTGAAAGTTTTACTGTCTCCATCACTTTTTTTTTCCTTTTTAGGATTTTATTTATTTGTCAGAGAGAGAGAGAGCACAAGCAGGGGGAGAGGCAGGCAGAGAAAGAAGCAGACTCCCCGCTAAGCAGGGAGCCCAATTCTGGACTCGATCCCAGGACCCCAGGATCATGACCTGAGCCAAAGGTAGACGCTTAACTGTCTGAGCCACCCAGGCGTCCCGAGTCTCCATATTGTTCATCTCCAAGATGAAATCATACAGTGTGTTGCCTTTTCAGATTGACTTCTCTCACTTAGCAATATGCATTTAAGGTTCCTGAGGGGAGATTTTGTTTTTCTCTGGAATTACAAAAAGAGGATCCTGAGAAAAGTTAGGATCCTCAATTCTTGAGTTTTTGGAAAATGAAAACTTTAACGTGTGTCATTGCGTATTTTTCCTGAGAGACCCGGGAGGCAGGAGACCAAAGGTTGTGACTGTAAACAACACACCAAGTCCAGGGCTCTCTGGTTGGCTTCTAACTGTTCTCGGGGCGCTCCCTGCTGATTGCATCAATAAAGACTTCTTAACACTGGGCGCTCTATACCAGCCCATGGGGACCTGCAGGGTGACAAGCCCAGCTGTTGCTAGGAGAAAGGCCCCTCGTGAGTGGAAAGATGCCAGCTGGAAACTGACAGTCATGGCCCAGACAGCGGCTGCAAATGCTAGAGGGAGATCCAGGCACTCAGAGAACACTTCTCCCACGGCATCTATGAGCCCAAGGACATGGGGGCTCAGCCCAGAATGGAAATGGCTTCTTTATCTCTGCTAATCACTCAGCATCCCCAGCACTGGGACGATTGGCCACCTGGTCTTATCTGAGTGATTCCCTGAACACAAGCGGTTCCTATCTAGGACTGAGCTGAGGTACCCCAGCTGAAGTCCAGCTGAAAAGACCAGAATCTCATTTGTTTCTTTTTACATGCACTATAGGCAGACTACAGTATTGAAGACGTAATTCCACGCGGTGCATTTGTAATCCTATCAAAGAAGGCTGGTTCATTTAACTTGATTTCTTGTCTCAGAGGAAAACGCTGCCTCCTTCGTTTTGTGATGTTCCCATCAAGGGGAACGCAGAATGGATATCTTGTTTTCTCAACCTGGCATTAAACTAATTGACTTTCATTTTTCCTGGATATTTTTTTCTCCTTCTTTTCTTCATTTGCCCTTCTCAAATACATTTTTAAAGAAAAATCTATGCGCCAGCTAGTGACATGAATTTATGATCCTGGCTCTCAAACTTCCAGTATAGGTTTTACCCCAGGTACATGATAATTTTACTCCTAGAGATTTCCAATTTATCAGTAACAAGATGCGGTAGAACCCTTTCCTTGCACCAGGGTGAGGGGCTCCAGAGAGAAGTTCCCCCAGGGGTCGTCATCCTCAGGGAGGCTCGAGGCTCGTCATCCTTAGGGCAGACATGAAGTTACTATCTATTAACTTGCTTAATCCTAGAGCTCCCCATGAAATAAGTACTATTCTCATCCCATTTCCTAGATGAGGGAAACTGAGATGTAGGAAAGTTCAGAGACTGATCAAAGTCATAATGAGGGTAGGCAGGGATTCAAACACCGGTAGTCGGGCACGGGGGTTCCCTTCACCACTGCAGTCTCCCTGGTAGGGAAGGTAATGACCCATTACCCAAGTTATTTATGAGGTGGGAGGTGGTTGATACTGCTAAGGGAAGAAGGTTGCTGCTGCGCGTGTGCGTGTGCATGTGCGTGTGTGTGTGAGAGATAGAAGCTTTACTCTGGATAATTAAAGAATCCTTTCCTTTCTTCCTAGGACTGAGCCTGAACTGGTTCTTTCCAGCTTTGATGGCCTTGACCACGAGGAATGAGGCAAGATAGAGGCAGGTGGGGTATAGGGCAGGGCAGAGAGATGGACGAGGGAGAAGAGCCTGGAGGACATCACAGAAGAAAGGACATCTGGGCATCTGTCCAGGCTCGAATGGACTGAAAGACCAGCCAGTGAGAGCGGGAGATACTCTAGGGGCATCTTCTGGATTCTAAGCTTGTTCTTGATTGACATAAAGGATAGAAAGGAGCCTTCTAGACAATGGGCATAAAGGAGGAACTCGAGGGAACTGAAGGGTAGGAAGGCCCTCTTCACTGTTCTCTACAGTAGTGCTTGTGCTGGAGACTCTGGTTCACTGTTGCTGGAGTGGGACCTGGAGTCTTTATTTGTTAAAAAAAAATTCCCCTGGTGGATTTTGGTGTGCACCATTTGTCCAAAACACTGCTCCGGTCCAGCCTTTTACAGGTAAGTATAGTTGGTGGCACATTTGTGGAGCTAAATAGGGTTTTATGTCCTCTTTCTGGATGGACCACGTGTCTTCCAGAATCCCACAGGGTGTGAGGAGAGGTAGCCGCTTAGCAGGATAAAGTGGGGGTCCCGCAGAAAGAAGGCAACCACTGGTGAGGGATTTTTGCCCACCTGGAGGTTTCCTCGGTGCTAAACTGCAAGAAATCTTGGCACCATCTTCTGCCTTTCTCAGTGCCCGAGATCATTCATTCAGAGGCTGGGTTCTTTCTGGGAGAGGTCTGAGTCTTTCTGGCGGGGCATTCACAGAAATCACGTTTACGTAATGCTTTATCATTTTCAAAGGACCTGGCATTCATATGTTCTCTAGGAGGAGAAAGGCACATGGCTTATGCCTAACTGTATTTACTTCTTTTACTGTTGTTTGGGATTTCATATCAGCTTATGAATCCAAATTAGAGATTAGCTATTAGTATTTAGGTTAGTATTTTATGTTGCTAGTTGCTAGTCAACTATATGGGAAAACATAATTAACCAGTTCTGGGTCCTAGTTATACGTTTTAAGGTTCTGACTTCCTGGCGCCATCCAGTTGCTCTCCTGTGAGGAAAGAGTTAACGAACAGGTCTGGTTACTTACTCTTTGTGTGTCTCAAGGGATGATGGATGCTTCTTGTGCAACCCCTGGGAATGTGGCTCTTGGAGATTTTTTATGTTAGCAATTGATGATTTTATCATATTCACTAGGAACAATGGACAACATAATATCAGACCATCAGGTTGCTCTGCACAAACATGAGGATGGAGGACGGGTACCTAAGCTGTCAGTTGGGGTACTGAATTTCGGTTGCCATGGTTGGTTGCTAGAAAAACATGCGTACATAAACAGCCTCCCATATAAACCGTGAAGCGATGAGATTCAAGCAGGATTCCGTGGACAGAGACATTCCACTCATGTCCCTGTAATCCTCAGCCAGATAGGGAGAGAGCACTCTCTCTGGGAGCTACCAGTGTGCATCTATCAGCTACAGCTTTGCTCTGTATCTCTTGGTGTAATAAATCTTAGCCCCAAGTACAGCTTGCTGTGGAGCCCTATGAGTCCTCTAGCAAGTCACCGAGCTTAGGGAAGTTGTGGCATCTCCAATATACTCACCACCCTCACCACCCTCCGAATTTCGTACTAATCCTGACCAGGTTAACAGTGTTAGGCCCATCATCATGTAGCACTTAGTGCTCAGTTTATTGCCATAGACCCGATATCTGGCACCTGTTTAACAAGCCGTAGTTTGGCCTGTCCTGCACCCTAAGTGGGCTTAGTCTTTGTAATGGTGTCCATCTCAGTTTCTCTGCATGGCATCGTAGTTTCTTATTGGAATGGAGGTGCTGTCCAGAAGCCCATCCTCTCTGACCAAGTCCTGCCACAATGTTTGGTGTACTAGTTTCTATCCCAGTCTTGCCTCATCTCTGTTCTCCACTACTGGACATCTCCCTCCCTTCATCTGTACCAGCCTGAATTATTGTCATTTAGCTACCTATACCTGGGAGTAGGCCTCACCATTATTCTCTGGGACTGGGGACACCATCTGGCTTTCAGACCCCAGAAGCAAATGAGCAATTTCTTTGTAACTGCTTTGAAGACTTACATCTATCCAAGAGATGAAGTATATGAGTGTGTGGAAACCAATCTTAGCCGAACTTGAAACGCCTCAAGTTCCCATTCCCGCAACAGGTCTGTGGGGGCCATCGAGGCAAATGGCTGCATGAGTTGGTGGTCCAGGGAAGGAGCAGAGCAGGGTGGGCCAGGATGGAAGAGTGGAGACTAAGTGAAATGGGGAAAACAGGGGGTCAGAGTCTGGGCAATGTGACGAGAGTACTTGTGTATGGAAAGAGAGATTCACTAAGAGTGAATATCTTATTCACTCTTATTCATTGGGATGAAGAGGAATTCATCCCAATTCACCTGATTGGGATGTTGGAGCCCAACTCGAATGAGGAAGGGATCTGCTCGGGTGGTGGCGTGGTGAGGCTGTCAGATTCCAGGTGGAGTCAGGAGGGTATCCACACCCTGATGGCAGTGGCCCAGGGGCGGCAGCGACCACTCCGGGAGAGCATTTGCCTGGTAGCAAAAGGTGAAGGTACCAAGAGTGGGAAGATTGGCTTTACAAAGAGGGATTTCGATCAAATAAGTAAATAGATTGGTGATAACAGGAACAAGGTTTCTCATTGTTAGAGAAGAGAATTATAAACATGAAAAGACAGAAAAATAGAATGAACTTCGAGTATTGGGTTAACATTGAAGATATCTGTGTGAACCCATTTTTTCCCTTATAGACAGAGAAATAAAAGTACCATGTGAATCTTTCAGAAACAGTCATGAGGATCTTAGGCTCAGTCCCCTGAGAGGTCCTAGAAATCCTTTAGCAACAGGCATACCTAGTACCCAGACCCTGGTTTCTAAACAGCTTTCTGATCGAAAAGGGACCAGAACTTCTTAGAAAAATTATTGATTCTGGGTGAGTCTAGAGCATCCCTTTGGCCAAACAGGAAGTGCCCAAGAAATGATGAGAAGAACATGTCAAAAAGATACAGAAGCTGAGGAGGCTCCTTCAACAAAGCATGGATTGGATCATCAAAGTAAAAATGATAACAATAGATTATAAATCCTTGCATGAAACAGAAATTTCTAAGTACATACTGATAGGGACAAAAGACCGAAAGTACCTTCCCACAAAATACTTATTAACTATGAAGAGAATGAAAATTAACTTTACAGTGGAGAAGCCTAGCAGAGAACACCTTTACCAATTTATCCAAGTAAACCTCACCAGTAATGAGTGATGTAATGCAACGTGAAAAATGTGGTCTGGATACTGTGACATTCCTGCAGAATTGCTTAAGTAGAGTATAATCATCAGGAACATCAGAGAAGCCCAACCTGAGGGACATTCCTTAAAGTAACTGGCCTATTACCTTTACAGGTGTCAAGATCATGAAAGTCAAGAAAAAACAAATGTTTTTGATTGAAAGAGACTGAAGGCACATGATAGCTAAATTAAGTGAAGGATTCCAACTAGATCTTTTTGCTCTTTAGGGACATTATTGGGGGACACCTGGGGGACACTTAACGACTTAAGGCAGTCGTTAGGTTCTGCCTTAGGCTCAGGTCATGATCCAGGGTCCTGGGCTCAAGCCCCACATCTGGCGTCCTGCTCAGTGGGAAGCCTGCTTCTCCCTCTCCCACCTCCCCCTCACCCCCCCGCCTGTGTTCCCTCTCTTGCTGTGTCTCACTCTGTCAAATAAATAAAATCTTAAAAAAAAAAAAAAAAAGGACATTATTGGGACAGGTGATGACACTTCAATGGGATTGAACATTAGATGATAATGATGTATCACTATGGATTTCTCAGTTTTAGTTGTTGCGCTGTTCTGTAGGAGAATGTCTTTATTTGTAGGAAATAGGTACTCGAGAATGAGGGTGTGGTGGGGTGTCGTTGGCAACCTGCTCTGAAGTACAATAGGAGAAAAAAAAAGTACAGCACTGTTCTTTCAATTTTTCTGTTAGTTTGAATTTATTTCAAAATACAGAGTTCAGGGATGCCTGGGTGGCTCAGTTGGTTAAGCAGCTGCCTTCAGCTCAGGTCATGATCCCAGCAGCGTGGGATCGAGTCCCACATCGGGCTCCTTGCTCGGCAGGGAGCCTGCTTCTCCCTCTGCCTCTGCCTGCCTCTCTGTCTGCCCGTGCTTGCTCACTCTCTCTCCCGCTCTCTCTGACAAAAAAATAAATAAAATCTTTAAAAAAAACAAAAACAAAAACAGAGTTCAAAATGTTTTTTTAGTATGGTGAGTCCCTCTTTAATTTGTTACCTATAACAGATACTTACTGAATAGCTGAAACAGGAAAGCATATGAGACTTTCAGCTGCCTTTCTCATGTTCATGTCTAACTGGCCCACCAGCCGGCATCTCCTTTCTCTTGTCCAAGGCCAGCCTTTCAGTAAAGCCACTGGACAAACAACAAAGAACTTTGTGGTCTAATCATTTCTCATCTGAAATCTCTGTCTCAGCTCAGGAGAGAACAATAGTTTTCCCGGTTTCTCCCAGGAGACCCTATCTTGACAAAAATCAAACTCCTACCAGAGTTATGGGATCACTGATTTCTAGAAACCTGTTCTTTTTCTTTAAAAAATTTTAAGGCAACATCTTTAGCTCTGAGATAAAGTTAAGCAGAGCTGCTGGATAAAAAGAATCAAATTAATAAAAATAAGAAACAGCCATGCAGACAGAGGAAAACAAAAGACATAGCAAAGCCTGGCTAATAAATAGTCCCATTATTTCCTCCCAGTTCACTGTCTGGAAACTGTGTGTCTGTGTATAGAGATCAGGAAAGCTCTGCAGGGAATAAAGTGTATTTGACCAGAGGTAAGTGAATAAACTGGAAACCAGGCATTCAGCGCTAGCCTGTGACAACGCTCTGAAGGCAGAAAAGTCAGATTGAGAGTAATTCAGTGACCCTGAATAATGCTTTTGCATTTGAAATAACTATATTGCCTCCTTTGGTCAAAAATTCTTGTTGTAGGGGTGCCTGCGTTGCTCCGTCAGTTAAGCATCTACTTTCAAGTCAGGTCAAGATCCTGGGGTCCTGGAATGGAGCCCTGAGCCCCACCTGGTCTGACTTTCAGCTCAGCAGAGGGGCCAGCTTCTCCCTCTCCCACTGCCCCTGCTCTGCTTTCTTGTGCTCCCTCTCTGTCAAATAAATAAATCCTTTTAAAAAAATTCTTGTCGTACAAGTTTTTAGCCTGCATCCCTGCTGGATGAGAGGCCATTTCTTGAAAGGTGCCTGGGCAATCTGCTATGGGGGGAGAAGTCAACCTTATGAAGTGGTTAGGGTTCCTTCCTAGGTGCTGGCCCAAGACTTTCCTGGAGTGTTTGTCTTTTTTCAGAGGAGTGGAGAATATTTAATTTCTTTGTCTTGCTGATTTCCCTTCTCTGCTTAAAATAGAGGAGAAAAAAAAAAGGTTCTGTTGGACTTGCCCTGTATTTGTTTCCTTTTCCTCTCGACTCACTTGGATTTTTTTGTGTTACTTGGCCTTTCCTCATTTTCAAAGTCTGCTGATTTTGGCTGACATGAGTTTAAATGTGTCTACATGTGTGCTTATCAAATAAACATAGCAACATCAGCTTGGACTTCTCTGGAAATCAAAGTTGCCATCTTGGCAGTGTAATCCTTTAAAGGGAACAGCTCTTTCCCATTTCCCATCAACCTGGGGTCAGGTTTAGAAAGAGGTATTTGTATCTAAGTCTCTCTGGAGCCAGGAATGCAATCTCATATGCACTGAGCCAAATGACCATCCTGTGGCCCTGTTTGGTCATTTACTCGTGTATTCAACAAATATATATTTGTTCTGCTAAGCCTTGGAGATAATAAAATCAAGTCTTCTACATAGAGACTCTCACCTCGAGATGCTCGTGGTCCACAGAGATAGGGGCAAGGAAATCAACAGGTTCAGTACAATTGTTGCTGTAGGCAGCACAGGGGGAAGGACGTCTGACTGAGCGGGAGGGAGCCAGAGGGGTCTTTGAGAAACCATTGCTTGAACTTGGCTCTGAAGGGCAAAAACTTGAGGTGGAGTTGGTGGAGGGCCTGGAGGGTGGAGGATTCCTTCCAGCCAAAGGAC
This sequence comes from Mustela nigripes, assembly GCF_022355385.1. Taxonomy (NCBI): domain Eukaryota; kingdom Metazoa; phylum Chordata; class Mammalia; order Carnivora; family Mustelidae; genus Mustela; species Mustela nigripes. The sequence continues at coordinate 139,170,720 of NC_081562.1, forward strand.
AGAGCATGGATGATGCCCAGAGGCAGCCGTGAGTATTCTAAGAAACCCCAGTGGGTCCAGCTGACTAGAGGACAGGAAATGGGAGACATGAGCAGGAATGAGGCAGGGGAGAGGAGGAAGGGGGCACTGCATATGCAAGACCTGCCTACGCAGCTTGGGAGCTGGAATACGGTTCTAAAAGCCTCTAGAATATGACCAGCAGGGGCCCCTTCAGTGCCCACAGTTTGGTTATAAGCAAAATTGCTTTTACTGGGTGGGGCCATAGTTTCCAGAAATTGGGAATCTGCTCTGACCAATGGGAGTATATTTGCCGAAACAACAGAGCAAAGTATTTGGAACCGTGATGGGTTTCGACAATTGACTACCAGAGGGGGCAGTGCGGGGGATGAATCTGAGCCCTAATTCTATACGCTTCTCCTCTCACTGTCTCACTGGATTTCTGTACTTTCTGGGATTTAAACAGCCCTATACTTAGATTTATAATTTTAGTGTCAGCCACATTTTTTATAACCGTGATAATTTGGTTTCTTAGAGGCTGGCAGAGGTATTCCTAAATGTGCAGTGGTCAGAATTTCCTATTTGTTCATTCAACAAATAATTACGGATCCCCTAAAATGCCGGAAACTGTTCTAGATGCTGGAGATACAACAGTGAGCAAAACGAAGCTGCAGGTCCCTGGAACTAATATTCTGGTGGAAGCAAACGGAAGCTAAAACAAAACAATTATGTCCGCCATATATCCTATGGGAAGGTGATCAATGCATTGAAAAAGAAAGCAGGGGCATGCTGGGTGGTTCAGTAGGTTAAGCAGATGCCTTTGCCTCAGGTCGTGATCCCAGATTCCTGGGATTGAGCCGCATCAGCCTCCCTGCTCTTCAGGGAGCCTGCTTCTCCCTCCCACTGCTTGTGCTCTCTTTCTCTGTCAAATAAATAAATAAAATCTTTTTAAAAAGGGCAGGGGAGGGATATAGGAAATCTCAGGGGTTAGGAAGTGAATTGTTTTTTTTAAAGATCTATTTATTTATTTGACAGACAGAGATCACAAGTAGGCAGAGAGGCAGGCAGAGAGAGAGGAGGAAGCAGGCTCCCTGCTGAGCAGAGAGCCCGATGTGGGGCTCGATCCCAGGACTCCAGGATCATGACCTGAGCCAAAAGCAGAGGCTTTAACCCACTGAGCCACTCAAGCGCCCCATAGGAAGTGAATTTTAACTTTGATGGCGAGGGCAGGTCTTATGGAAAGAAGATCACATTGAAGCAAAGACGTGAAGGATATCTGAGTTAGAGGGGACAGCAAGTGCAAAGGCCCTGAGGTGGGAGCACGCCTGGCAGGTCTGAAGGTGAGGGAGCAAATGACAAACAGGCCAGTGTGACTCGAGCTGAGTGAGCAGGAGTGAGGAGCCCAAGGCTGGGTCAGCAAAGTGACAGTTCTGAACTGGGGGGGCCTTGTCTCATTATACTTGCCTCAGGTGCGTTTGGACACCTTGGGTGTCCAGCTTTATGCCTCATCTCTGATGGTGGTCAGGCTGGTTATTTTAGACTAGGGTCTCAACTGGGGCAGCTAGTCTCTGCTCCCGTGGTGTCTCATCTTCCCGCAGGCCAGCCAGGGCTTCTGCACACAACCAAAGGGTTCTAAGCCCGAGAGTGCCAGCTTGACAGAGAAGAGTTTTGCAAGCCTCGGTCAGCAACACATATGCTAATATCCAATCGGCCGGAGCAAAGACACGCAGAAGCCCATAATCAATGAGCAAGGACCTCACAGGGCATGGATACTTCAGTGGGAACAGGGACATCATTCGGGGACATTATGATAACCATTGGTTGTATCCCTTATGCCATTTAACACAGCCCCGGACCACACTGAGTGCTCACTAAATAAATACATTCTTTGTGATCACTGACTGTTTCCTTCCTCTGTCGCGTAAGAGACTTGGTTCTCTCAAGAGTCCAGGTGTCCTGTGCTTTTCCATTTTAGTAGATTTAAAAAAAATTTTTTTTAAGATTTTATTTATTTATTTGACAGAGAGAGATCACAAGTAGGCAGAGAGGCAGGCAGAGAGAGAGAGGAGGAAGCAGGCTCCCTGCTGAGCAGAGAGCCTGATGCGGGACTCGATCCCAGGACCCTGAGATCATGACCTGAGCCGAAGGCAGCGGCTTAACCCACTGAGCCACCCAGGCGCCCAGTAGATTTTATTTTTTAAAGCACTTTTAGGTTTACAGCAAAATGGAACAGGAAGTACAGAGAGGTCCATGTACTTCCTGTCCCCACACTGGGATAGCTTCTTGAAACTTCGGCATCCCTAACTGGACCGGTATGTGTGTTCCAGGCAAAGAACTCACATCGACCCATCATTACCCACCAGTTTTCCGTGAAGGCTCACCCTTGGGGCTGCACATTTGTTTGGACAGATGTATAATGGATAATGCCATGGAGCCACCAGTGACAGTGTCAAACCCTTGTTTCCTGCTGGCTTCTCCTCCCAGAATGCCAAGCCCTTGCACTGTGGCCCTCTCCCATCCAGAAAGCCTTCCAGGGCACTGCCAACAGGGCAAACTGCCAGGGAACTCTGGGTCCCAGAGCACACTGTACTAAATTATTTTCACTAAATTAATAATATATTTTCATGGCTGGCCCTCCAGTAGGCTGCAATTCCCTATTGCAAGAGAATATAGAGGAAGCTTATAGTAGAAATTAACATCACATCATCATCATCATCATTATAGCTATTCTTAATGGACTTCCTATGTTCCAGATGATGTTTGTATCTATTGATTCATTTAAGTTATAGGGTCATGGAAACAGGTGCTCACATATGTGAGTCTCTGAACTTCCTAATTCTGTGCTCCTCCCTTGGTTTTTTCCTGTTCTACCAGCGTGTAATTTTAGAAGCTTCTCGTTTGTTTTTCATCCTCTGCTTGTGAAGAGTTCCAGCAGTGACATATTCATTACAAAGAGGACTGGAGGAGACTGAAAGATGTAAAGAAATAAAGGCTTGGCACACAGCCCCTTAATTAAGTACTAGTTCCCTTTTTTGCCTTGTAACCTGTTCGCCTGGGTCTGTGCTAATCACTTGGGCCACTAGATGGCAGACTTTTGGCCCCAAAACTACCCACACAAATGCGTCCCTTAAACTATAGCTTGGGTTCCCACTACCTCTATCTTACGGTGGCTTCTAATGTGTCAAAGTAATACCAATCCATTTATTAGGGTCCCAAATAATGCCAAATGCAAATATGTGGGCAGCAATGAACTTTTAGACGGGAAAACTGTCTAAAACCATGCCTTGGCAAGACCTACCACATAGCTCTGCTTAAGATTAGTAAACATTGTGACTGCTGTCTAATCATGTGAAACACTGAATTTCTATGTTGCAGTGTTCTCAGCATCAACTGATGTCAGTGTCTTATTTCTTTTTTAAGAGCTACCCATATGTGCAACAATATATTCTTTGAAATAATTCTTTTGGAAGAGTTTGAGGCCGCAGATCACTTAGATACTTTTCCCCAAGAATTCAAAGGATGAGAACCTCAACACTCTTTTGTGGGAAAATTGGGACCCATGACAAAATATTTTCTCCCGAGTTTATAATAAATAATAACTGGAAACATTTACTGAGCACTTACTATGTGCTGGTTATTATGTTAAGACTATTCATAGTTACTTAGTGGTAAGTTAGAGAGGTTTTTTTTTTTTTTTTTCAAACAAGTAATGTTTACTCCCAAATTGCAAGGTTGGTTCAACATATGAAAAATCCATGTAATTTTCTGTACTAAAATAAAAACAGGGGGAAATTGCCCAATTTTCTAATATAAATGCAAAGGAGTCTGACAAAATTGAACACGCAAAGGAGAAACTTATAGCAAACTGTGACTAGAAGGGAACTTCTTTAATTTGGTGAAGAGTACTGGCAAAAAACCTACAGCAAACATGCTTTAAAATTTTTGGTAATGAGAGATGCCTGGGTGGCTCAGTCGGTCAAGCCTCTGCCTTTGGCTCAGGTCATGATTCCAGGGTCCTGGGATCGAGCCCTGCATTGGGCTCCTTGTTCTGGCTCTTCCTGCTGCTCCCCCTGCTTGTGCTCTCTCTCTCCCTGACAAGTAAATAAAACCCTTAAAAAATTTTTTTCAGTAATGAAAGGTGAGTTAATTAACTAATTAATTGATTTTTAAAGTTTTTATTTATTTATTTGATGGAGAGAGAGAGTGTGTGTGCACAAGCAGAGGGAGTGGCAGGCAGTGGGAGGGAGAGAAGCTGACTCCCCCACCGAGCAGGGAGGGTGACCCAGGGTTCTATGCCAAGACCCTGGGATCATGACCTGAGTGGAAGGCAGATGCTTACCTGACTGAGCCACCCAGGCGTCCCATGAAAAGCAATTTTAAAACAAAATTTTCTATTCTATTATTTTTCTCACTTATAATTCCTTTTAAAGAAATTGTGGTAAAATATACATAAGAGGTATTACTTTAGCCATTTTTAAAGTGTACAGGTCAGTGGTATTAAGGACCTTCACAAAGTTGGACCCCCACCATCACCATCCATCTCCAGAACATTTTTCATCTTTCAAAACTGACACTCTGTACCCATTGAACACTCTCTCCCTGGTGTCTTATGCCCTAGCAACCATCATTCTGCTTCCTGTCTCTATGAATTTGTAGGCTTTAGGTGCCTCACATATGTGGAGTCTCCAGTGTTTGTCTTATCACGACTGGCTTCCCTCACTTAAAATAATGTTTTCAATGTTTCATCCATGTTGGAATTTCCTTCCTTTTTAAGGCTGGATGATAATCCAGTGTGTGTGTATATATACATATTTTGTCTATCCATTAATCCCCTGATGGAAATTGGGTAGCTTCCGTCTTTGGCTATGATGAGTAATGTTGCTGTGAGCACCGTTGTACAAACATCACTTCGAGTCCTTGCTTTCAATTCTTTTGGGTATACACTAGGGGAATTGTAGGATCATATGGTAATTCTACTTTTAATTTTTTTGAGGAACTGCCATACTGATTTCCATATCAGCTGCACCATTTTACATTCCTACCAACAGTGCACTAGGGTTCTGATTTCTCCACAGTCTTGTCAACATTTATTTTCTGTTGTTGTTCTTGCTTTATTAGTAGCCATCCTAATGGGTATGAGGTGGTAATCTCATAGTGGTTTTGATTTGGGTTTCCCTAATGATCAGTGATACTGAACATCTTGTATGTGTTTATTGGTCATTTGTATGTCTTCTTTGCTGAAATGTCTATTCAAGTCCTTTGCCCATTTTCTAATAGGTTTTTGTTGTTGGGTTATAGGAGTTCTTTATATATAATGGATATGAAGCCCTTACGACTTGTATGATTTACAAAGATTTTTCTATTATTCTGTGGGCTAACTTTTTATTCTGTTGATAATATCCTTTGATGCACAGAAGTCTTTAAGTTTGATATAGTCCAATTTCTTTTTTCTTTTGTTGCCTGAGCTTTTGGTGTCATATCCAAAAAAATTATTCCCAAATTCAATGCATCAAGCTATTCATATATTTTCTTCTGAGTCTTACACAGTTAGGTCATGGATCCATTTCAAGTTAATTTTTACATATGGCATAAGGGAAAGGTCCAAATTCATTCTTACACATGTGGATATCCTTCTCTTTAGTACCCTTTATTAAGAATATTGTCTTTTCTCCATTGGATGGCCTTGTCATCCTTGTTGAAAACCATTTGATTATACATTTAAGGGTTTATTTCTGGACTCTATTCTATTCCACCGGTCTATATTTCTGTCTTTATGCTACTACCACATTGTTTTATTAGTTTTATAGTAATATTTGAAATCAAGAAGTGTGAGCTGTCAACTTTGTTCTTTGTGAAGATTATTTGGCCATTTAGGGTCTCTTGAGATTTTGGGATGAATTTTTCTCTTTCTGTAAAAAATATCCTTTGAATTTTGATAGGAACTGCATTGAATTTGTAGACCACTTTGGGTTGAACTCACATCCTAATAAGATGTGTCATCTCATCCTTGAAACAGCATATCTTTCTATATATTGGTGTCTTCTTTAATGTCTTTCAGCAAATGTTTTGTGATTTTAAGTGTAAAGTCTTGGTTTCCTGGTTAAGTTTATTTCCAAACATCTGATTTGATTTTAATTTTGGTGCTTTCATAAAGGAATTAAAATTTTTTTTCCTTTTCAGATTATTCATTGTTGATTTGTACAAATGCAACTGATTTCTTTGTGTTGATATTGTATTCTGTAAGTTTGCTGAATTTGTTTATTAGTTTTATCAGCTTTTGTGGAATCTTTAGGGTTATCTCTTTATATAAGATCATGTTATTTGTATGTAGAGATGACTTTATCTCTTCTTTTCCAATTTGGTTGCCTTTTACTTCTTTTTCTTGCACAATTGCTCTGGACTGCTACAGGACTTCTAGTACTGTGTTGAATAGAAGTGGAGAAGGCAGGCATCCTTCTTTTGTCCCTGATCTTAGAAGGAAAACTTTTACCTGTGGGGTTTTCATATACAGACTTTATTAGATTGAGGCTGTTTACTTTTATTGCTACTTTGTTCAGTGATGAGTTTGGTCAATGCTTTTTCTGCATCGGTGGAGATTATCATGTGATTTTCTCCTCTTGCATTCTGTCTGGTGGTGTAATAAATTGATTGATTGAACCATCCTTTCATTCCAACTTTGTCAGCATAGATAACCCTTTTAATGAGCTATTGAATTCTGTTTGGTAGTATTTTAATGAGCTATTGAATTCTGTTTGGTAGTATTTTGTTGAGGAGTTTTGTGTCAATATTCATCAGAGATATTGGTCTGTAGTTTTCTTGCAGTATCTTTGTGTAGCTTTGGTGTTGGGCTAATGCTGGCCTCATGGAATATTTAGAAAATACTCCCTCCTCTTCAATTTTTTAGAAGAGTCTGAGAAGGATTGATATTAATTCTTTAAATGTGTGGTAGAAATCTCCAGTGAAACCAGTCTGAGGCTTTTCTTTGTTGGGAGATCTTTTATTATTAATTCAATCTCTTTCCTAGTTATAGATCTGTTTAGATTTTCTATTTCTTTATGATTCAGTCTTGGTATATTATATGTTTCTAGGAATTTGTCCATTTCATCTTGTTTATCTAATTTGTTTACATATAATTGTTCATAGTACTCTCTTATACTCCTTGTTATTTCTGTAAAATTAACAGCAATGCTCCCTCTTTTATTTCTGACTTTTGGTAGTTGAGTTTTCTCTCTTTTTAGTCAATCTAGTTAAAAGATGTCAATTTTGTTGATCTTTTTGAAGAACCAACTATTGGTTTAGTTGATTTTCTCTATTATTTTATATTTTCCATTGTGGTTTTTTTTTTTTTAATTACTATCTTCTGCTAGCTTTGGGGTTCATTTGTTCTTTTTCTAGTTCTTTGAGGTGGAAACTTAGGTTGTTGATTTGAGATCTTTCTTCTTTCTTTTTTCTTTTTTTTTTTTGAGATCTTTCTTCTTTTTAAATGTAATGCTTACAACCAAAAACTTTCCTCTTGACACTGCTTTCATTGTGTCCCATAAATCTGGTATGTTATGATTTCATTTTCATTGGTCTCATATATTTTCTAATTTCCATTGTGATTTCTCCTTTGATCCCTTGGTTGTTTAAGAGCATGTTGTTTAATATCCACATATTTGTAGATTTTCCAATATTCCTTTTGGCTATTGATTTCCAATTTGATTCCAGTCTGATCAGAAAAGTTACCTGGTATGACTTCAAAATTTTTAATTTATTAAGACTGATTTTACAGTCTAACATATGATATATCTTGGGTATACACTTGAGAAAAATGTGTGATCTGCTATTGGTGGGTAGGGCATTCATTATAAGTCTGTTAGGACCAATTGGTCTATAGTGCTGTTGAAGTTCTTTATTTCCCTATTGATCTTCTGTCTGGTTGTCCTATAAAGTTGGTAGTATTATTATTATTTTCATTTTTACAAAAAAGGAAGGGAGCAAAGAGATATGAAGATATCTTGCTCAAGTTCACAGCTAATAAGTGGTAGAATTAGGCCTCGATTTCAGGTCTAGATTCTCCATAGGCCATGCTCTAAATCACCAGATAAGAGGTAATTTTTGATGTTGTCCACACTGATAATCTCACAATTGAACCTCAAATATTTACGTGCTAAGATTCAATAATTGAGAAATGCCACACACAGTCACATGTATATATGTGTACACAAATGTGTATACAAATATATATATGTGCATTTATATATGTATGTATATATAAATGTAAATATACATGTATATTAATACAATATACAATATTATATAAATTATAATAAGTTATATACTATATATAATTATATATAAATAAAATTTAAATATAAATTTTAAATATAAATGTAAATATAATTTTTAAATATAAATATAAATAAATTATAATAATATAATATAAATATACATGTATATTTATATAATATAATATTCCTCTCTCTTTCTTTAGGCTATATTGGCAAATTTGACTTTCTGATCTCACTCCAGTCAACTGAGCTCTAGATTCATACCTGTCTTCTCACTCTCCACTTTCCCACCTCTTCCAGTTGTACAACATTACCTCCAAACCTAGCAGGTTTGATTATGCTCACAGATTCTGTAGATTCTGCTCAGGAATTCCATCAGGGCATAGCAGGATGGCTTGCCTCTGCTCCACAATCTCTGGGACTTTGGTTTGGAACTGGAATCCTCCAAAGGCTCCTTCGCATCAGTGCTGCCTGGGCTTGGACTACTGAAAGCCAAGGACTGCTGGCTTGAATGCCCACATGTGGCCTCTGCATGTGGCTTAGGCTTCCTCACCACATGGAGCCTCAGGGTCGTCAGACCTCTTACCCGGTGGCTCCAGGCTCCAAGCACAAGGGTTCCATCACCTTTTCTGACCCATCTGGGAAGTCATAGAATGTAACTTGTGCTGTATTACATTGTTCAAAGCAGTCACAGTGCCTTCAAGCAGAGGGCACGTATACTCTCTCTCCTAAAGAAAGAAAGTCACACGACAGATGAGCATTTGGGACAGAGGACTGTCGTAACTCTCTTTGGAAAATGTAATCTGCCCCTCACCTCTTGTTGCCCTCAGCTCACTAATCATCTGCAGCTGGCAGTTACCTGTGATGGCTCCCTGGTATCCAGGACTTCTCCTTGGTCTATCCTTTTCATGACCCCATTAAGATTAGAACTTCCGAATTCCTCTTTCTTTTTTCTGGCTTACTGCTTCTAGGACACTGAAGGTGGGGGGCTGTGACAGTCTCTGCCAAGTCCAAGTATGAAGCTTTGACCTACTTTCTGTAATGATTCAATCTTGTGGCTTCATTTTAGTCACAGCAGCCATTCAGCAGCTGAGACAAAATGTACATTAGAGCTAAATGGTTGCCGAAACAAGAAAGGTCACAAAATACGTTTCTCAAAAAGTAGACTAATTCAGTAATACCAGGATGTTATGAGAGAAGGTATGACTTCAAGGTATCTTTATGGTATTTGGGTGAGATATCTCCTTTGATGAAAAATCTTACACTTTTTGCAGGGGACATCTGTTATTGATAACCTGCTATGAACAAATTAGATATTCATTAGCTCTCTGGAGGAGAAGCACAATGGGGAAAAAGGTACAGAGTCAGGGCCCAGTGAGCCAACCCCACCCAGCAGGGGCCATTCCCTCATTCTCTGGGCAAAAATTCACCCAGGTACCCCCCTGGACACCCAAAGAATGGAATTCTGCTTATTTCTATTTGCCAAAAGTCAAGAAGTGCTCTTCTGAAAGCTGATGTTATAGAATTTCAACGTATGTAGCTATTTTACAGGAGTCTGAATCGGAAGATATTTTAATTGACTCAGGTCTCTATTTAATTTGAATTTTGCTTTTAGTAGAACTGAGAGTCATGTGAGTGCTATGCTTGGGGTAGTTTTTCAGGTACTTATTAATAATTAATCACATTTATGTTCACATACAATTGTCTCTTTGCATTCATACTCATTTCCATTTTGCTGTTTCCTGGGTATTCTGTTGTTCTTTTTTCTTTTCTTCCTTTCCTCTGTCTTCTTTTGTGATTTGATGATTTTCTGTGGTGGTATGCTTAATTCCTTTCTCTATCTTAATTTCCTTTCTCTATCTTTTGTGTATCTACTGTAGTTTTTGCTTTGTGGCTACCATGGGGCTCACATAAAACATCTTATAGTTATAGCAGTCTATTTTAAGAGGCTAACCATTTAACTTTGATCACATACAAAAACTCTACTCTTTTACTCCCTTCTCTACATTTTATGTTTTTGACATTACTATTTGCATCTTGTTATATTGTGTATTCATTAACAAAAGATTGTCTAGTTATTTTAATGCTTTTCTTTTAACCATTATATTAGAGTTAAAACTGGCTTATATCATACACCAGCACTCAGTATTAGAGTATTCTGACTTTGACTATATATTTACCTTTACCAGTGAATTTTATACTTTCATAGATTTTTGTGTTACTAACTAGTGCCCTTTCATTTCAGCTTGAAGAACTTCCTGGGCATTTCTTATAGGGCAGACCTATTGGTAATGAACTCCCTTGGCTTTTTAGTGTTTGGGAAATCCTTTATCTCTACTTCATTTGTGAGGGGCAGCTTTGCTGGGTAGAGTGTTCTTGGCTGGTAGTTTGTTTTTCTTTTAGCACTTTTAATATATCATCCTACCCTTTCCTGGACTAAAAGGTTTCTGCTGAGAAATGCACTCATAGACTTATAGGGGCTCCCTTTCACGTGATGTGTCTCTTTTCTCTTACTATAAAATTCTCTTCAAATTTAATTTTTGGTAACTTGATTATAATGCATCTCAGTGAAGTCTGCTTTGGATTAAATCTATTTGGGAACTTTTGAGATTCATGTACTTAGATTTCCACATGTCTTCTCAGGTTTGGAAAGTTTTTGGCCATTATTTCTTTAAATAAGATTTCTGCCCCTTTCTGTATATCTTCTCCTTCTGGGACACCCCTAATGAGAATATTAGTTCTTTCGTTAGTATCACATAAACTCTGTAGGCTTTCCTTGTTCCTTCTCATTCTTTTTTCTCCTTTGACTGGATAATTTCAAATGGCTAGTCCTCAAGTTCAAGTTTATTCTTCTTGATCAAGTATTTCACTGATGCTTTCTATAGCATTAAAAAAATTGTTTTAAAAATTTTATTTATTTGAAAAAAAAAAGGAAGAAGGAAAAAAGATTTTATTTATTTGAGAGAGAGTAATAGAAAGAAAGCATGAGAGGGGGAAGGATCAGAGGGAGAAGCAGACTCCCTGCTGAGCTGGGAGCCTGATGGAGGACTTGATTGCAGGACTCCAGGATCATGACCTGAGCTGAAGGTAGACAACTGACTGAGTCACCCAGGTGTCTGCATTTAAAACTTTTTATTCATTATATTCTTCAGGTCTGGAAATATATATATATATATATATATATATATATATATATATATATAATTTATATCTCCATTGAACTTGTTTTGTTCATGCATTATTTTCCTGATTTCAGTGAGTTTTCTACCTATGTTCTTTTGGAGCTTTCTGAAAACCATTATTTTGAATTCTTTATTAGGCAATTCATAGATCTCCATTTCTTTGGGATTGCTTACTGGAAAATTATTGTGTTCCTTTGGTGATGTCATGTTCCTTTGACTTTCTATGTTCTTTGGCATTTTGTTTTGCTTTTTTTGCATTTAAAGAAGCAGACATGTAGTCCGGTCTTCACTACGTGGCTTCAGAAGAGAAAGACCCTCACCAGCCCAGTTCAGGACTCTGAGGCTCCCTGAGACCTTGCCTATGGCTATGCTAACTTCATACCTCTTGCTCGGAGGATTCTTAAGATTCTGTATCTTCTCTCAATCCCACAAAGTCAGGCCAATGTTGATAGCCTTCTTTTTGTTTACCCCACAGCAATGCCATGAAATGCTCAACTTTGTGTGCTTTTTCTCATACTTGCAGAGTGGGGCTGGCTTTCTGCATGGACTCGAGAGCCATCTGCAAAGGCTTCCCTTGCAGGCTGTGGGGACGCACAGGGAGATGGTTACAATGGGTGCAGGAAGCATAAAGAGCATTGGGGTTGCCATGGCCCAGTGAGAGGGGTCACACGTGAGGTATATCAAGATGCTCATAGCTGGGCTTCTTGATGGCATCTGTGAAGCTTCTGTGGTCTTTGATGTTGCTGTGCTCCCATCTCTTGAAACCTCTCAGCTGTGCTGATCACTTCTGTACTCTGGGTGGGCTGAGGAAGAATTGAACCTCCTGGGCAGTGTCTTGCCCATGTAGAAAAGCTGGCCACTCACTCACTATGCTGTCAGTCTCCCCTGTGAGAGAAACTGTGGACTGAGGGGGTCTCTCTTGAAACTTGCTGCCTTAGGGAAGGGGTAACATGGATAAAGTGACTGTTGTCCTTACCTTCTTCAATACATCTATATTTTGCTCCAGTGATATGCTGGAACTTTTCTGCTGAACTCTTGAACTCCCACAAAAGTACTCGTCTGTGAGTGGCTGTTAACATTGATGTTTTGGGGGGATGACGGTAGAAAACCCCTATTCCACCAGCTTGCTGAAGTCTCTAGCCTTTAACTCCTCAGACTGGCAGGGCAGGGGAGTGTAGGGCTGCTGGTGAGGAGGCCCATCTCTAGTTGAGATTTCTATTTGAATCCACTTGCCCTCCCTCTTCTTATAGCCAAACTATAAAATACTTCAGTGTCCGAATTCAAACGTTATAACTGATAATGTTACCCCCCTCAGGATTATTTGCATATTAAAAGAACACAACACCTCACCTTTAAAAAATTAATTGCAGGGTGCCTGGTTGGCTCAGTCAGTCAAGTGTCTGACTTTTGGTTTCAAGTCAGGACATGATCTCAACGTTGAGAGACGAATTCCCATGTGGAGCTCCGAACTGGTGTGGAGCATGTTCAAGAGTCTCCCTCTCCCTCTGCTACTCCTCCTTCCCTCTCTAAAAAAAATTAATTATAAACCCTAATATAAGGAGGTGGGAATACATTAATGAGTTTGCCGGAAAAGGAAGGAGAACCATCAGGAATTCTTGGTTGGTTTGGGTAACCTAAAACATTCTTTAAGCTGACATTAAGATGCTCTTGGTGCCCTTATAAACATTACTGATGCCCTTATCATGACATTTTTTTCAGCCTTCTTCATGTAGTCTAGCAGTCCCACCTTGTGCGTTATGGAAATAAAGGCAAGAGGTAGGTTCCTTAGCAGGAGGTCTGTTTGCCTGAGAAATAAGACTGAAAACCAGAGAATACATATGTCCCTTTGTGGGGTTGGTCTAAATCAGGTCATATTTTAATCTGTACTCAGTTCTGTAGACAGTTTTAAATGGGCATTTCAATGGGGAACAAAACCCAAATGCGCTAACGTCTACAAAATTTCCCAAGCCTGCCACAACAATTTTCAGCTAAAGACAGGAATGGATAGCCATGCACTAAAGTGCTGGAGAACATTTTAATGATGTCCAAGGTATGATCACCGATCAGTACCAACAGCAGCATCCCTGAGAAGGTAGTAGAAGTTCAAATTCCCAGGTCCCACCACAGACCTGTCGAATCAAGTATTTTGTAGGTGGAGCCCAGCAATTGTGTTTTAACAAGCCCTGCAGGGGATTCTGAGGCATTGGAAAGTTGGAGAACTGTTGGCGTTAGATTTTTAGGACATAGCTGCATTGTAATTGAGGATGTGGGTCACGGCTATAGTTGCTCTCTGAGAATGTGCTTTTTCTGCTCCTGGAAGACATCTTCTCTGTAATTCTGTCTTCTGTGTTGATGACAAGCCAAGGCTTAACTCTTTGAGAGCAGTTAAGACGATGGGAAATACAGATGTGCGTTGCTAGGATTCCATCAGTATGAAAGGCTGAAATGGAGCCAGGAATTAACTTGTCGCCCTAGACCTGCCCATGACCTTGTGGGGAGGAATGATTGCAGACATGAGCCAAGCCGCTCCCCCCTGAGGCTACTGTCCACCAAGATCTAATCTGGCCGCACACACAGACAGACTGACTTCCCTTCTGCCCTTTCCTCCCAGCTGGCCGAGTTGGGGAGGGCTGGCTGTTGATGCTGTTTGGTTTTCAGGGCGGACTGATTTCGAGAGCTAAATCTTACTTTAAAATGTGACCTCAGTGGTAAACACACTTTAAAAAGCAGCTGTCCTCTATTTCTGTTTTGGTAAATCGAAAACAGAATTTGCCTTCTTATCCTGCAGAAATGCAAGAAAGTTGAAGCAGCTGCTCTGTGTGGGCCTTCAACAGTGCCAGCACAGGAAGGAGCTGAGCAGCTGGGTCAGCTTTGCAACCTACTTCTGTCCTGCTTGTGCATGTATATATTAATCCACCAGTTGTGGGGTGAAAATGATAATGGACAACGGCCACAGGAAAATGTGGGGGGACAGAGTGCAGATGACCAAGGGGGCAACTGAGGCCGGGCACCTGAAAAGAAATGCCAAGGCATCGTTAGCCAAAAAGTGGGAGAGATCTGTGTGTTCCAGGCAGCGCCTCTCCAACTTCAATGCGCGGGCATTCCAGTCACTGGGCAGCTTGTTAAAATACAGATTCTGATTCTGCTGGGTCTCAGGGAACCCCACTGTCTGCATTTCCCCTAAACACTCCAATGAGGCTGATGTTGCCGGTGCAAGGGTCAGGCTGAGCAGTTAGGCGCCAAAGCTGCCAGGTGGATGGGATTAGATTGCCCTCTAGTGATAGTCCCGTGGAAAACCAAGGTGTTTCTTTAACAGAGAACCAGGTCAATTAAGATTTTTAAAAATTACAATAAAAATTATTCATACCAAAGTCAACTAGAAATTTTACAGCTTTACAGAAAGAAAATCAATATTAATCCCTTTCTTATTTATATCACTTCAAATTCTCTTTTACCGTAGATAAATGGAGAATCTTCTGCTCCAATCTTTCTGCCATGCTTCAAGACTGGGACTGAGCGAGCCATTTTTACCCCACATTAACCTTTACCCAGATAGTCACGACTACTCCCAACAACGCTGTTTTCATCATGTTGCTTCTTGAAGACCGTTCTGCAAGTCTCCTTAGCCAGTGTAAAGTTCAAACTCCATGTCTGGCACTCAACAGCATCAACAACATGGCTCTAATTCTTCTAGCCTCATTAGAATTGGATTGCTGTATATGCATTATGTGTTTGAAATTTTTGATGTTATTAATGTGCTGCTTCATCCACAGATCTATTTTTGGAGGAGGTAGGGGGAGAATCTGTCTCCTTGGGCTATATACCCTAAAATAGAACCATTGAATTAAAATTATATAGCTCATTATGTATGGAAAGATTCCTTTTCAGGGACTGAGAATGTTTCCTGGTTACCCACAAAATATTTATACTCGTTTTTATGCAGTACCTATTTCATTGCATTTTATAATTTAAAAGTATTTTTGGGGGGTGCCCGCGGGTAACTCAGTCAGTTAAGTGTCTGCCTTTCAGCTCAGGTCATGATCCCAGGGTCCTGGGATTGAGACCCGCATTGGGCTCCCCACTCAGAGAGGAGCCTGTTTCTCCCTCCCCTCCTGGGTTGTCCTCTCTCTCACTATCCCTGTATCTCTCTCTCAGATAAATAAGTAAACTCTTAAAAATATATATATTTTTGTTGCTTTTACAGATACATTTAGGCCACCACTAGCCAGTCACTGCCTTGGGGCAAATGGGAAGGAAGCAGTCGCACAGGCATCTTTGTGTCCATCTCTGGAGGGGACATGGTTCCGTGACAGGGAGGGGTTTAGTGGACGGAGCGCGGGCTAGATTTCAGCCCCTGCTCCCATCTTTAAAGTGCAGGCTCTGGATTTCCCCTCATGGGCTCTGTGTTTATTCAACACACATTTGGAACCTCCACTCAAATAGGTAAAACTGTAACTTTCATACAAATAAGTAATGAGCACATTTCAAAGATTTCACCCAACCCATTAATTAATGAGGGATCCAGGAAGATGTTAATTCCCCGGCTCAAAGAGCATTTGCAGAGCTGAGCACTTACAGGCAATTTAATCAAGGATTGTTAGGATAAGATTATGCTGTTAGATAAAAACTGCCTAATATCTTACACGGCAATAAACTGTAACTTCTGTGATTATCTTTTCCACCAGACAGATTATTTACATTTCTACCAGACCTCTTTAGGTTAACCTTTGCAGAGTTGTAAAATAGCTCAATCAACAGAAAGTAAATCAAAGGGCAAACTTAGCTAAGCACTGAAAGAGCACCCAGAAATTTCCTTTTGTCTAGTTCTAGGTTTTGCATAATTATTCTGACAGTTTCCCTGCCTTGCAATCTAAAAAAAAAAACCCCCAAAGGTGGGGGGGGGTGCTGCCTGGGTGGCTCAGTGGGTTAAAGCCTCTGTCTTTGGCTCAGGTCATGATCTCAGGGTCCTGGGATCGAGCCCTGCATCAGGCTCTCTGCTCAGCAGGGAGCCTGCTTCCTCCTCTCTCTCTGCCTGCCTCTCTGCCTACTTGTGATCTCTATCTGTCAAATAAGTAAATAAAATCTTTAAAAGAAATATTAAAATAACCCCCAAAGGGTATTCTCAATATGAGAAGTCTGGTCTCCTATGATTTGGTTAGCTTATTTACATAGGTGTAGCAAGAAGATTAATTAGCCATCGGGAAAACTCGAGTTTGCTCTGCAAACCTAGAGCCAAACCTTATTGGGCCACTACCCAGCCCAAGATGCTGCATTTGTCGGATTTCACTTGCAGAGGCTACTCGGACCTGGACAAGAATCATTCTCAAGTATAACACTTCAGGTGTGGTCTCTGATTGCCCAGTTGGTTTCCCCATCGTTTTCAGGTAAAAGAGGGACAAGTTATTATTAAACCTATACAAATAATTACATTGTTATTAAAAGTAAGGAGATTCAGTTAGATGTTTGTTTTCCAAATTCTGAAGGGTCAGTGAGAGTCAGATATCATCTTAAATGTTTTTGTTTTTGTTTTTAAGTAGGTTCCAACGTGTGGCTTGAGCTCACAACCCTGAGATTGAGACCGGAACTGACATCGAGTCAGACACTTAACTAACCGAGCCACCCAGGCGCCCTTTAAAAAATATTTTTATATATCAATTTACAAAGCATAGGTTATACTAAACTGAGAGTGAGCTATAAGTAGCTTGAAAAGACAGAGAGAGGGCTTTCTATTTCCATGAAAACTAGAGTATTAGAAATAATACCAATAATATTCCAAATAAAATGTCACGATGACATTCCCTCGGTTCAGTCCTATGGAACTGATTGTTGTGTGGCTGGAGCTTGGGTCAGCAGTCTGCTTTCATGACTTATGTGGACAACTGGAGTAAAGAGTCCCGAGAATCCCTGTTAAGTTCACCAGAACAGTCTGAACGTCATCTAAGCAAAGTCACTCAAAAGCCTGCGCACAGGAGCCTAGTCTTCGAAGTACCCATAGTTTCAAGGACCTAAGCCAGTCCTTTGTACAGGGCTCTGCGACTGTCCTTTTGTGAAGAACGAATTCTAGCTTAGAGCAGAGCCTTCTGTCAAGCATCTGAGAGAAGCAGACACCAGTAAAATAATGAGTGAATGTAGTTAATGTGTTACAGTGAACAGTAGTGTCAGAATGGAAGAAAGTAAAATTCTCTATTGGGATCAGTATATAACTGCTTCATTAGGATTTAATCAATGTTTCCTTCCCCTGAAAGTCAGAATATATTACAAACAGTGAGAGCATTTACAAATCTCTAAGATCTTTCCATAAAATAGACACAACTTAGAATATTGATATTTATAAAATTTTACCGATATAGACTTAACCGAGGGAAGGCTGAGCTTCTCTTCTGCTTTGATAATTTTTTCCCATGCAGTTTTTCCAGTTGTGGAACTTAATTAGTTGAATAAAGGATATCAAACAAACCCAATTATTTTTAGCCTCTCTTCTTTTATAAGGTGAAAAGAATATATCTTTGCAATTTCCAAGGGCCCTCTGAGAAACTTCAAAGATAGTTTAAGTTTAAAGGACAGTCGCCCCCCCCCCCCCACACTCCCTGCCTCTTTCATTGTAAATTTGAAGGTTGGATTTTGGAAAGACAAAAATCAAGAAAATGATCAGAAGATGTTTGGATACTTGATTAAGATAATAGGAGGCCTGGGAATCAATACTTGGTCACTTATTCAACCAAAATAAAAATATTTTAAGATAAGCATAGAAGAAACTTAGCTCTTTGACAAGTGAGGAACATGATTTGTTTTGTTTTGAATAATCAAGGACTTTATTCTGGTAAGCTGTGGAATCTCTGTTATCTGGACAGTTTTCTCAGAAGGTAAAGGAAACATTTAACCATTGCCAGGTAAGAGCTTCATGTAACAGAGAGAAAGTCACATTCTAGTTTTGGTTCATCGAGTACATGGCAATAAATGTTTCATGATTCCCCCTCCCTTTTTTAAACAATTGCTTCATGAATAAGCCCATCAAAGCTGGCAAACTTGGTCAAACGTGATTGTGCATCGTGGTTGCATCTCAGACTCAAACAAGCATAAACTAAGGCAAATAAAATCGGCTTCCCTCACCCCCTCAGCTCCATGCTACTCACTTGAATTTTATCTTTCATTTTTGTCTTGCATATCCTGTAATAAACTTGTATTTTTTTTTAAGATTTTTATTTATTTATTTGAGAGAGAGCGAGAGAGAAGATGAGAGGGGAGAAGTCAGAGGGAGAAGCAGACTCCCCATGGAGCTGGGAGCCCGATGTGGGACTCCAACCCAGGACTTCGGAATCATGACCTGAGCCGAAGACAGTTGCTTAACTAACTGAGCCGCTCACGTGCCCCAAACCTGTATTTTATTTTAGACAAAGCTACTTTCCTTTTCCTTGAAAACAAAAACTGACCCCATGGCTTTGCATGCACAGCTGTAGTTTTCTGTCACTTTTGCCGCTAGTCCATGCACATTAAATATAACTTGTACCCAGTCACTCAATTATATTGCAAATAGAAAACTGGGACCTTTGTTACCTATAAGCATTTCAACCAACTGGCAAAGCTCAGGGATGCCGGCAACACCACCCTCAACAGCTGCACACTTACACTTTCTGTCATACCTTCTCAAAGTGGCAAAATGAATACTTTCTTTTTTTAAAGTTTTTATTTGAATTCCAGTTAGTTAACATGAAGTGTTATATTAGCTTCAGGAATACAATTTCATGATTCAACACTTCCATTCACCGGCCAGTGCTCATTACAAATGCCCGCCTTAACCCATATCTATTTCTCCTCCCCCCCCCCCCCCCCCGCCCTCTAGTAACCATCAGTGTGTTTTCTGTAGTTTGCCTTTCTTGGTTTGCCTCTCTCTCTCTTTTTTTCTCCTTATGATCCTTGGTTTTGTTTTTTAAATTCCACATGAGTAAAAAAAAAAAAAAAAAAAAAGAACACATTTCATAACATGACCTAAAGATACAATCACTTGTGTATTTAAAAAAAAAAAAGAAAATTCCAAAAGTTAAAATCATCCTTAGTATTCACTTTCAGTATTCAGTCTTAGGAATTTTTCGGAAATAACTGAGTGGTTCAGCTGGTTAAGCATCTGCTTTTGGCTCAGGTCCTTGGATTGAACCCCACACCGGGATCTCTGCCTGTGCAGCAGGACGTCTGCTTCTCCCTCTCCCTCTGACCCTGCTCATGCTTGTGCTCTCGCACTCTCTCTCCGAAATAAATAAATAAAGTATTTTTTTTAAAAAAAAGAAAATTTTCACAGATCAAAAGAGTACTCATTAATTAAATTGGTGTACTCTCGAGGCACCTGGGTAGCTCAGTTGGTTAAGTATCTGCCTTCCACTTAGGTCATGATCCCAGAGTCCTGGGTTGCGCTGAGCTCCCTGCTCAGTAAAGAGTCTGCTTCTCCCTCTGCTCCTCCTTCCCCTCCCCTGCTTATGCTCTCTCTCACTCTCTGTCTGAAATAAATAAAATCTTTTAATAAAAAAAATGAAAAAAATAGATGTACTATCAATCCAACTGTTTAAGTTTCCTAAGGATTTTGGAAATTATATTTAAACTGAACTACTATAACACATAGTTACTGTTACAAAACATTAGTTGAAATTATGATTTAATTTAGTTGAACACAAATATGGACTTTAATAGTCTTAAATGTCATATAGGAGTAATAATGTTAGCTTATTTGGTAGATAACCTATATAAGAAATTTATGAAGTTCAAGTCAATTACTCTTCTTATGAGAAAATAAATCTAAGTCTTATGAAAAAGTTGAATGTGTGCTTATAGATTATCTAGTACTGATAAATCCAAGAAAAATGTAAACCTGTTTCTTTTCTTTCTCAAACCAAAATTGTCAAACCAGTCTGATTTGTTCAAAGATTCACCTTAATTATTTAAGCTTGGATTTTTTAAAGTATTTCTGCATTAGTAGTTTCTGTAAGAATTATTTTTTCCCCTAAAATTTTAGCATGTTTAAAGTACTTAAGGTACAGTTTATTTGTTTTCTATAAATTTTAAGACTAGTTTATTTCTTTAGGTACTTATTCATCCCCATAAACAATCAGAACATAGTTCCTTTAACTTAAGAGCAGTGATTATTAAGAACTGCAGCATGTAGAGAAATATTTCACGCTTGCACATGTAGAGGTAAAGCCTGCTCTAAACTGTAGACACCCAGATGCATAAGCACATAGTTTAAAGCTTCAGTCCTATGACTTCAGCAACAAATCAAAAATAAATACAGAAATCAAAAACTCAGTTGTCCTATTATCATATGATCTCTCTGATATGAGGAATTTGAGAAGCAGGGCGGGGGCCGTGGAGGGTAAGGAGGGAAAAAAGGAAACAAATGGGATGGGAGGGAGACAAACCATAAGAGACTCGTAATCTCAGGAAATAAACTGAGGGTTGCTGCAGGGTAGGGTGGCTGGGTGATGGACACTGGGGGTGCAGGTATGTGCTATGGTGAGTCTGTGAAATCTGTAAGCCTGACGATTCACAGACCTGTACCTCTGGGGCAAATAATACATTATACATTAAAAACAACAACAACAACAACAACAACAAGAAAAACTGGTCCTAATCTCAAAGAGCTCCCTCACAATAGACACCAAATATTTGGTTGATTGAGTTGAGCTCACCAAACAAACACATAAATAGTCACCAGACAAGCAAACAAAAGGCAAACCGGAGTCTCTGTCATCTGTCAGCCAATAGAGAATAAATGTCTGTTACCCAAGCTACGGACAACCCAAATCATTAGACCATATCAGCAAGTTTCTAGCCATTGCTGCCATTAGTGGGGAATCACTGACTGGTCTTACATGAGCCAGAAACAAAAACAAAAGCAGAAAATCAGAAGGAGAGAGAGAAAGACAGACAGACAGACAAAACCCACCAGAATCCATTTCATCACTGCTTGAGAGTCACTCTGGAAGCCAAGAAAAGACATATCTGGGCTCGAGCAACCCATGGGGCGTGTCTTAAGCAAGGCAGTTTAACGTGGTCTATCCAGGAAGTCCATTTGGATGTTTCTGTCGATTACCTCTGAAAGTGCTAAAGTAAATTTTCAAGAAGGTAAAATCTTGACTCTCCTGCAAATATAAAATGGGCACATGCCCAGATGTTATTGAACAAATGAATGGATGAAAGAACCAATAAGATATGAAAATTGTCTCAAGGAGCATTTGAGGAGCTGGGGAATTAAGCAGCTTAGTATCCTGTAAAGTCATAAACTGTAATGTCAGGCATCGTTTTTGACACTGGACAGAAATTACTTGCACCCCTTACCAAACAAATTCACAAGTGAATCTGCCCCCGTGGAGATGGAAAATAGCTCAGTCAATAAGAAGTCAATAAAGATTGCAAACCCAGCACTACTCTGAAAAAACACTTAGAAATCTTTGTGTATTTCTCCGTTTTTGTGTTTTACCTACCACTTTTTTCCTTGCAGCAGGCTACGGTTATGAAGACAATTAAGTAGTTCTTGGATGTCTGGGTGGCTCAGTGATTAAGCATCTGCCTCCTGCTCAGGTCATGATCCCAGGGTCCTGGGATCAAGTCTGCTTATCGGACTTCTGCATGCTTTCTCTCTATCTCTCTCTCTGGCAAAAAAAAAAAAAAAAAGTTCTCAATTATCATGTATGGTAACAATACCTTCATTTATTTTAAATGCTTTCTTTTGATTGTTATTGAAGTTAAGTACTTAGATGGGTTTTATCTTTCTGTTTCCTCCCATGTAAACTCCTTTTTAACATTTTTTTTTAAGATTTATATATTTATTTTAGAGAGAGAGAAAATACGTGGCAGAGGGAGAGAGAGCCTCAAACAGACTCTGTACTCTGAGCGCAGAGCCCAAGGTCTGGCTGGAGGCCATGACCCTGAGATCACAACCTGAGCCACGGATGAAGACTGCCATGCTTAAATGACTGAGCCACCCAGGTGCCCCTACTCCCATGGAAGCTCGGAATTCATCTACTTTGAATCATTCCCAGAATGAGAAATCTGGGTATTTAACAAATACTTCTGGTTCTTTTATTATAACGTTTTTAAAACCTTCTTATTTATTTACTTGACAATGATCACAAGTAGGCAGAGAGAGGGGAGGAAGCAGGCTCCTAGCTGAGCAGAGAGCCTGATGTGGGCCTCGATCTCAGGACCCTGACATCATGATCCAAGCGGAAGGAAGAGGCTTAACCCACTGAGCCACCCTGGTGCCTATTATAATGTTTTTAATAGACAGCATTTGTCACTTGTCTTTGCACAAATGGAATTTTTTTTAAAAGATTCTATTTATTCATTTGACAGACAAAGATCACAAGTAGGCAGAGAGAGAGAGAAGGAGAAGCAGGCTCCCTGCTGAGCAGACGGCCCAATGTGGGCCTGATCCCAGGACCCTGAGATCAGGACCCCGGCTGAAGGCAGAGACTAAACCCACTGAGACACCCAGGGGCCCCACAGATGTAATTTCTTGACTTGTTTTTCTTGACATGTACAAATTTTGTTTGCTTATGCAATCATAAATTTTAAAAATATCCAAACATCTTAGAACTGATAATAACTTTCTTCATTCATAAGTTTACTGTTCTTTCCCAGCTGGCTTGAGCTGGTGCTTCAGAGATTTGGTACGTTTTAATTTTTTAACCCACTTGTAATAGTCTGTAGTTTGGGAAGTCAGCTCTGTTTTGTTCATCTGGGATCCAGCTGTAGAGTTATTCCCACAGCATTTGTTACATAGAGGTTCCTTTTCCCCTCTGTTGTGCTATTGCTCATCTATAATTCATTAAATTCATACCGTTGTTGAAGTTAATTTATGGAGAGTCTTGCTTAGTTTTTCTCATGATTTTAAAGTAATTTTCTCTTTGTAATATCCTTCTTAAGTAAAATTCTCAAAAGATACTTTCTAGAACTTTATTAACTTGTGATGAGGTATGTCCAGAAAACCCAAGAATATAAAATATTTCTATATATTTTAAAGATGAGGGACTCCGTTAAAGTAGTCCCCACCTTGGTTTTGTGGTTTTCATTTATTAGCTCTCTTGGTCTCCAAGTTAAATGAGTGCCAAGTATTTTGAGCCTTGTTTTAGTTGGGGGTGGGAGGCAACCATTGTAAATGAAATCTTACCTTTTTATTACCTCGCTGTATTTCATAGGTTAAAAGAATGTGGTCAGTTTCTGTTTCTGAGGCAGGAGATTCCTTGAGGTACTTAAGATATGACTCCAGCCTTGAGGTCACCCAGCATCTCCTCCCAGTTAGAGACAGCAGAGCAAAGCAGTAGGAGTCTTGAGCTCTGAATCCTGACTCCAGCACTTCCTAGCTGTCTGACTTTCAGCAAACTAGAAAACCTCTCTGTGCATTAGTTTCCTCAGATTAAAAATGTGAGGAATAATAGTATTTGCCTTATAGGATCGTCAAGAGAATTAATCGAGGTTATATATGTAAAGATTTTACAGCGTATCTGGCTTCTAAGAAGCACTCAATAAATGTTAGTTATTGTTATTAAGAATTCCTCAACTCTCTTTTTAAATTTAAATTCTATTTATTAACATACGAGGTATTATTAGTTTCAGAGGTAGAATTTAGTGGTTCATCACTTGCATGCAACAGTCAGTGCTCATTCCCATCAAGGGCCTTCCTTAATGCCCATCACCTTACCTAACTTTTAAGTGAGGGCAAAGAAATGGAGAGACACTGCAGAAGATGAGAGGATTTAGGGTGCCTGGGTGGCTCAGTGGGTTAAAGCCTCTGCCTTCAGCTCAGGTCATGATCCCAGGGTCCTGGGATCGAGCTCTGCATCGGGCTCTCTGCTCAGCGGGGAGCCTGCTTCCCCCTCTGTCTCTGCCTGTCTCTCTGCCTATTTGTGATCTCTCTCTCTCTCTCTCTCTGTCAAATAAATAAATAAAAAGAAGATGGGAGAATTTAATGTCTTTGGTGATTGGCCCTGAACAGCCAGGTCTGTCTTAAGTATTTAATGAAGATCTAGACACAGTCTTAAGGAACCGTGTTGTCAAAAACCACCTTTCAGAAATCAAAGAAAACCTTGAGTAGGATCCTTTTTGTGATCCTTATTCACTTTTTCATCACCAATGAATTTTTATTTTACAATGCAAATTTAATAAACGTTCCTTATTTTGTTTTATACATCCCACTTAAAAAAAAAAAAAAGTATTGGCCACATGTTCCAAGAAGAAAACCTGATTTTGTACTCTGTATGCAAAGCTGCTAACATAGTCACTGGTTTTGCCAATGTTTATTATGCATTATGTTTTGCTTCAGTTGGCATAATTTCATGCTACATTAGCCATATAAGCAGGATTTATGGTGAATGATATCTAACAGTTTCAATTAGCAAAGATGCCAGGTGTGTGGTGTTGGAAAATTGTAATGGGGAGATTCTAACCTTGTTCACAGAGCATCCTACTTACTCAAAACATTATTTTAACATCTGTTCAAGTCATATTCATTAGCAGTCATTTGCAGTATTGTGAATGGAATACTGATTTCCAAAGACAAGGCAATCAACAGTTGCTTGATTTGGAAGCGAAATGGTTCCTGTTATTTTGCATGACAGTGTCAGAGTGGGGCTGCAAAGCTTGCTGTTCTGGTTTGACTAAGAGAAAATGGAACTGACTGTGGGATTCTCTAGAAGTCTGTAGGCGGAGGGGAGAGCTGGAGAAGGTCTCGCCTTCCCCTCTGCATCCTATCCTTCACAAGTTCAGCGGTCACTTGCACCTGGCCCCGGCTCCCATCTGCCCACCCACTCTGAGGCCTCTGCGGAGTGTGGCCGGCCTCAGCTCTCTTAGGACTGTCACACAGCTACCTGCCGCTCCTCCCCCTCTAGCCTTTTCCCCTCTGGTGGCTGGTCCACACGGCTCCTGCCTGTTTGATCTTCCTAACACACAGATATGATTATTCTACTTTCCCCATCAAAGTTGTTCAGCAGCACCCTGCTCACCAGCCACATGACACAATGAAAAGTTTTGCCCTTGACCTGTGAAGACCATCAGGGTTGCCCCTGCCTTCCTGTTAAGCCTCATCTCCTTCTGTTCCCTTCCCTAAGCTTCATCCTCTGAGTACGGAGCTGCCCGTGGCTCCCTTTACTTGCCCTTCATACTTCTGCTCAATTGCTTTCCCCTGTAAAGAGTTCCCTGATCCTGCCGGCAGACCTAGGGAGCCTTCCCCTGTGCTCATACAGCACCTTGTACCTAGCTTCCTAAGAAATAAAACATTTGAGGGATGTTTGGGTGGCTCAGTCAATTAAGTGTCTGCCGTCAGCTCAGTCATGACCTTGAGGTCCTGGGATCGAGTCCTGCATCAGGCTCTCTGGTTCAGCGGTGAGCCTGCTTCTCCCTCTCACTCTGCCCTCCCCCTGCTTGGGCACATTCTCTCTCTGTCAAATAAATAAATATAATCTTTAAAAAAAGAAAAAAAGAAAACATTATGTTGTTACTGGTTGTCTAACAGCTCTCTCCACTGCGATGGTCGCCCCTTGAAAGCAAGGGCGATTTCTTCCATTTTCATCTTTAAATTCCCAGGGCCTGACATGTATGGGCAATATCTATCTGCTGAATAAATTTGAAATTGTAAATGAAATAATACAAATGAAAAATTTCACAATGATTTAATTAAAAAATAAGTAAAAATGTTTTTTAAATAGCTGCTTTCACCCTGTATTTACTCTGCCAGATGCTTAGGCAAATATTTTTGATTTTGTTACACGTTTCCCAAATTCCAATGCAGACTATTTTATTTAGTTTGACTCGTTTTTGCTAAGTTAAACGTATTTTATTGTATTTATTTTACTTTATTTTTTTTAAGATTTTATTTATTTATTTGACAGGCAGAGATCATAAGTAGGCAGAGAGGCCGGCAGAGAGAAAGAGGAGGAAGCAGGCTCCCCGCTGATCAGAGAGCTTGATATGGGGCTTGATCCCAGGACCCTGGGATCATGACCTGAGCCGAAGGCAGAGGCTTTAACCCACTGAGCCACCCAGGCGCCCCAAGATAAATGTATTTTAAAGGAAATTTTATATTATTATGGCATGTGGAAAGCGAGTATTACTGTCATAAATGGAAATAAAGAAGTAAGCAATGTAATATAAACAGTAGTGTATCTAATTAATTTGTCAAAATGTTCTCCAAGAGAAGAAGAAAAGTATTTAAGATCAGTTAGGAAATAAGGATATTCAGCTCAATTTCACATAGCTTACGAAAAATTTATGAGAATCTACATTAATGAGAATGTTTTAGTTTTGATGTAAACTTGCACCAAGATTTCTAATTCACGTGTATTCATAGCTTGAGAGGTGATTACATATAATTTACTCTTTTGATAGTTCCTAACAAAAGTGATGTAAGTGATTTTTGTTCAACAAATTTTAGTTAAAAGAAGCCATCTGAGGAGATTGGCAGAATTCGTACTTGTGTTATTTGGTAATGATGCCCAAAATGATGGGGAATAAAATTCCTTATTCAGTCGAGGCTGCCAATGAGGTTGGAAAAACACTTACAAGAACCTTCTTTTTATGAAGTTGTTTGAATCTCTTTTTTGTTCAAAATTTTCTTGGCAACATCTTTGGGCGAGCTCAGAGCCAATTTGTTGACCTAACAAAAGGGATCCATCATGTCATAATCAAAGAGTGACCCTCCCTAGGTCTAATTTTACGGCCATTGTGTACGCTCTGCCTCTCCCGTGACATGCTACTTTGTAGGAATACATTCAAGTTGTTTGGATGATCAAATGTGACTGAAGTTATGCTAATTGGCAAAGTGACCCAATCATGGATATTAACTCGGAGAATAAAAGTTTCTTTCAGAATGACTTTGTCCTCATGGTTTGGATGGACACTGGGGAAACCAAAAAGCTTCAATGGGAACCAGTCGCTCTTTGGAGTCTCTGCCTTTCTCTACACAAGGCTGAAGAAAAGCTCTGAATTCAGTTAAAATGGACAAATGTAACAATTTAAACAGCTTTTAAAAATAGCAAAGTCCTGGCTGGCTCAGTGGGTTGAGCCTCTGCCTTCGGCTCAGGTCATGATCCCGGAGTCCTGGGATCGAGCCCCACATCAGACTCCCAGCTCAGCAGGGAGCCTGCTTCCCCCTCTCTCTCTGCTTGCTGCTCTGCCTACTTGTGATCTCTGTCTGTCAAATTATTTATTTAAAGAAATAAATAATCTTAAAAAAAAAAAAAAACAGCTAAGTCCTTCCCTTTCTCTTCACACAGTTGAGGGCTTCTCTGTGTTTCTAACAGTGGGTAGAGTTTTGATTTTACACCGGAATAGTAGCTTGAGTAGACAGAACAAGTCCTCTTGGCTTTAGCCGTATGTGTGTTCAACATGGGATTGCTAACACTGCAGGCCACACTGCTGTGCCAGCCCCACCGTGCTCCACCCTCACACTTGTAAAGGATGATGGCAAAGAGTCAGTTCTTGAAGATTCAAAATGTGTCATGTGTGGTAGGCAGAATGACCACCCTCCAAAAATGTCCACTTTCTAATCCCCAGAACCTGTGAGCTTGTCTTCTTCTGGCCCAGTCTCTAGGCAAGGGCAGGAGCAAGGAAGGCATGTATGGGGGCAGATGCAAGCCGTTCTGAGGGGCAGGGGAATGGAGAGCTGGAGCTCACGCCCAGAGACCCCATCTTCTGCATGCAGGAGAGCTAAGTTCCGGTTAGATCGCTGCCGTCTGGTGAGACAGAGGGGAACTGCCAAGTAGGAGCCCCAAGTAGGATCGCCGAGCAGTGCTGGGCACGCAGCTGAGGTCGAAAACCATAGATGGGACATGTGTACACGTCCGTCAGCAAAAGACTGTTCTACGCAAGCAGCCTCACACTTCCGAGGAGGTGGCACCTGTGGATGTTGTAGGGAAATGATGAGACTTTGATACACGGGGGATCATGATGGTCTTGAACTTGCTGCTGACTCAGCACTCTAACCATACAAAACTGGACGGCAGCTACAAAACAGGTGGGAGGAGCAGGAGGCTGGCTCCCAGGAGAAGGGGCGTTTGCATCAAACACCCTGGAGAAACTCCAGAGCTGGGGTGCAAGGGAACAGGCGTCTGTGAATGCCGGAGGGGCTATGGGGCCGCGCTGGCACGTGGTGGTGTGGGCCTCAGCCACGCAGGAGGTATTTTTTTCATAAGACTGTCATCAGCGGTTGGGAGATGTTGACTCATGGCTGGCCCCCTGACAGGAGGAATGGAGGAGGAGAGTAAATTATTTTCTTCTGGAGAATAAATATGTTTTGGTTCGTGAGTCAGAGGGAAAAGAATGCTCTTTGGCTCTTCTAGTTTTCCTCTAAAGAAGTATCCTAGTTTCTCGCTGTACTAAGTAGCTTTTCGCTAAGTCAAAAAAAGCTTCCATGATACAGTATATGGCGAGAGAGGAGAAGAGTCCTAGAAGGCGAGCTGCTGGGAGATGGCCCTAAACCACATGCTATCCAGAATTTTTTTTTTTAATTATTTATTTATTTGACAGACAGAGATCACAAGTAGGCAGAGAGGAAGGCGGGGGGGGGGGAAGCAGGCTCCCTGCTGAGCAGAGAGTCTGATATGGGACTCGATACCAGGACCCTGAGATCATGACCTGAGCCGAAGGCAGAGGCTTTAACCCACTGAGCCACCCAGGCGCCCCTGCTATCCAGAATTTGCAGGTATCTCTGATATTAAGAAAATTTGTGCCCCAGAGTGAGAACTTACGCAGAGCCCCGACAACAGAGCGGGTGTCCTCAGCTGGCCCCTGGGCTACTCTATGAAAGCAGTACATTTTCCATCTGGTAGTTTCTTTCTGTTTCCATCTATGTGCACAATGAGTTCCTTGCTCTTTTTCTGCTTCTTTGGGGGAATTCATGCCAGGTCTTTTTTCTTTCTTTTTCTTTTTTTTTTTCTATCTTTGAGATAGTGTTGTCCTCAAGGTTATAAAATACAGTGTAAATTTTTTCTTCATCCTGATGCTTTCCTTTTGATACTGTTTTGTCATTTCTTATTTTCAGGGGGTGGATTTCTGTCGTGGGCATGTCTTTCATATCTTTCACTTGAGAGTGCATAATTCAACAACTCTGTTTTTTGTTTGAGACCCATTCTTGCTAGACTGGTGGGAAATCTATCACAGCCATTTTTAGGCTTTTATCAAGGTTCCTGGGAACTGTTAGGAACTGTAAAAGCTTTGGTAGAGTCTGACTGGTCCTCAAGTCACTGGTCCACTGTCCAACCCCTCCTGGGCTTTTCAGCCTTTGTGTCTCTGAAGATTTTGTGCCTTACTTATCATCAAGACTTGGCTCAGGCCAACTTGGCTCGCATCTGCTATGCTGTAGCCTATGGCCCTGTGTCTCTCAGAGTTTGCTGCCTCTCTTCCCTGCTGTCGGGAACTGGGGCCCAGATCCCTCCACTCTGGGAAGCATGGTCCCTTTGCTCTCATTTGCCCAGCCAGGGAAAATACCATTCTTGGATTAGGATATCATTCTCCCTTCGTGTTTCCAGTCATAAGGCTTGTCCATGCTCTCCAACTCTTTCTAGCCTCAAACTTTTGAAAACAAAATCAGAAGGGGAAGGATTGGGGTAATGTCCCTTTTCTAGGCCTGGAATTTTCTCTGTGGGAAGTTTTTTAGCCATGCACTCAATTTTTTTCACTAGATCTAGGGCGATTTAGGTTATGTATTTCCTCTTGAATAAGACTTGGTTATCTGTATCTTTCAATGAAGTATCTTATTTTACTTAAACTGTCGATTTTTAAAAAAGATTTTATTTATTTATTTGACAAACAGGGATCACAAGCAGGCAGAGAGGCAGGCAGAGAGAGGGAGTGGGAGGCAGGCTCCCCGCTGAGCAGAGCCTGATGCAGGACTCGATCCCAGGACCCTGAGATCATGACCCTAGCCAAAGGCAGCGGCTTAATCCACTGAGCCACCCAGGTGCCCCAGTTGTCGAATTATTGGTAAAAATTTGTTTATGTATCCCCTTATTATTCTTGAAATATTTGTAAATTCTTTAGAAATGTCTCCACTTTCATTCCTGAAATAAATAATTTTTTGCCTTCTCTTTGTTACTTGGTAATTCCAGCTAGATGTTTATCAATTATCATTGATTGTAAAAAAGTCAGCTTTTTTTTAAGGTTGTATTTATTTATTTGATAGAGAGGGTAACAGATAGAGAGGGAACACAAGCAGGGGGAGTTGGGAGAGGGAGAAGCAGGCTCCCCATGGAGCAGGGAGCCCAGCACAGGGCTTGATCCCAGCACCCTGGGATCATGACCCGAGCTAAAGGCAGATGCCCGACGGCTGAGCGACCCAGGTGCCCCAAAAGCCAGCTTTTTATTTTATTGTTTTTTCCTGGTTTTTTATTTTATATGTACTGATTTATATATATTTTCATTGTTACCTTTATTTCCTTTATTTATTATTTATCTTTATTTCCTTCTTTTTGTTTACTTTGGTTTTACTCTATGCTTTTTCTAGTTTCTTAACATGGGAATTTAGACTACTGATGTAAGAGATTTCTTCTTTTCCAGTATAAGTTTTTGATGGTATAAAGTTCTGTATAAGTCTTATTTTACTCATATCCCGCAAGTTTTGATAGATTGTGTTTTCATTTTAACTCATGAATTTGTAATATTTTGTCATTCTTCGCTTTGATCCAATGGTCACATAGAAAGCCTATTATTTAATTCCCAAATATTTGAGGGATTTTTCAGATATCTTTCTGTTACTAATTTCTAATTCCATAATTCTAATTCATAATTCCATTGTGATCAGGAAATATATTTTGACTTCTTTCATGTTTATTGAAACTTGAAATAGAACATGGTCTTGCTCTATTTTTCATGTGGACGTGAATGAGGATTCTGATGTTTTGTGGTGGAGTGTTATGTCCATTAGGGCATTTGGCTGACACTGTTGTTCAGGTTTTCAATATCCTTATTGATTTTTTACTAATTTGTTTACAACTGCTTAGAGAGGAGTGTTGAAATCTCAACTGTCCTGGAGAATTTACCCGCTTAACTTTGCTTCCTGTATTTTGAAACTATATTATGAAGTGCATATAAACATTTTTTTAAAAGATTTTACTTATTTATTTGACAGACGGAGATCACAAGCAGGCAGGAGGCAGGCAGAGAGAGAGGAGAAAGCAGGGTCCCCACTGAGCAGAGAGCCCGATGCGGGACCCTGGGATCATGACCTGAGCCGAAGGCAGAGGTTTTAACCTGCTGAGCCATCCAGGTGCCCACCCAGGCGCCTCAAGTGCATGTAAAATTAGGATTGTTGAGTTTTATTGATGAATTAAGCTTTTTATCCTTATAAAATGTGCCACTTTTGGGGCTCCTGGGTCACTCAGTTGTTAAATATCTGCCTTCAGCTCAGGTTCCTAGGATTGAGCCCTGCATCAGGCTCCCTGCTCGGCGGGAAACCTGCTTCTCCCTCTCCCATTCCCCCTGCTTGTGTTCCCTCTCTTGTTGTGTCTCTTTCTGTCAAAAAAAGAAATAAAATCTTAAAAAAAAAAAAAGGTGTCACTTTTCCCATGGTAACATTTCTTGTTCTCTCCTCTATTTTGTTTGATAGTAATATAGCCATCCAGCTTTCTTTCAGTTAGTTTTGTTTGGTATATTTTTATCTACCTTTTTATCTTTAACCTATCGGTGCCTTTACATTTAATATCAGTTTCTTGTGGACAGATTATTATTGGGTCCTGGTTATTTTTGATCCAATGTGAAAATCTCTGCCTTCTAATTAGAATGTTTAGACAATTATGGACAAAATTAGTAATTATTCATATAATTGGGCCTCATTCCACCATCTTTCTACACTTCTAAGTATCAATCACACCTGTTCTTTGTTTTTTTTTTTCCTTTTTTTTTCTTGCTTTTCTCTGGATTATTTGAGTATTTTTTATAATATACTTTTAACTACATTATTGGCTTATTAAGTTATAGCTCTCTTTATTTTTTAAGCTTCATAATATACATCTTTCACTTATCACAATCTACCTTCAGCTAATATTATATCACTTCACACATAGTGATGAATTTCCAACAGCGTATTTTATTTCTTCTTTATCTATTGTATGATTGCTGTCATGTCATTTGCCTCTACCTGTTATAGTCCCAAAAGACATTGCTATTGTTTCTCCTTACATACTCAATTATCTTTTGAAGAGATTAAAAATGAGGGGAAAAATAATTTATATATATATATATTTTATATATCTATATAAAATACATTTATATATACTTGCCATATCCTATGCTCTTCGTCCCTTTGTTCATGTTCAGATTGCTATATGGAATTATTTTTCTAAGTCTAAAGAATTTCTTTAAACATTTCTTGTAGTGAAGATCTGATGGTGATCAATTATTATATCTTTTCCTTATTTGAGAATTCTCTATTTCACCTTCAAATTGAAAGATATTTTTTTCGGGTTATAGAATTCTAGGTCTGTTTTCTTATTTTTTTCTTTTTTCAAGATTTTATTTAAATTTAAGTTAGTTAAAACATACAGTGTAATACTAGTTTCAGGTGTTGAATTTAGTGACTTATCACTTAAATACATAAATACAACACCCAGTGCTCATCACAAGTGCCTTCCTTAATACCCACCACCCGTTTAATCCACCCCCCACCCACCTCCCCTCCAGCAGCCCTCAGTTTGTCCTCTGTAGCTATGAGTCTGTTTTCTGATTTGCCTCTATTCTCTGCCCCCATGTTCATCTGTTTTGTTTCTTAAATTCCATACTAGTGAAATCATAGGGCATTTGTCTTTCTCTGTGGATCTGCATTTTTTAAAAAAATATTTTAAAACATTGCTCTATGATTTTCTTATCCGCATAGTTTTTGGTAAGAATTCTGCTCTCATTTTTATTTTTGTTGTTCTGCCGATAGTATCTTCTTTTTCCTCTCTGGGGACTAAAGGTTCTATTAAAAATTAGGTCCAAAATTGTCGTGTGGCAGAGTTACTTGGAAACTAAATGCATAGCTCCAGGAAGTCTCCTTGACTAAAACAAGGATCCAGAGACGTGGGATGGCTACATTTGCAGTTGAAACATTGAAACACCTGAGTCTTTTCAACTCTTGCTGGAGAAGAGTAGACTCTTACTGCTTGTAGATCACGCAAAGTTCTCATCCAAAGAAGACATATTGCAAGATGATTCATATCCTTCTCAAATCTGCCTGGGTTTAACCTCATTGCATCTAGACAAAGAACTAGGTTTCAGCCTCCAAATGAACTGAACAGAGAAGTACTGTCCCCGAAACGAGAGACAATGGATTATTTCCCCATCCCCAAACCTGCAGGACTTGGCAGGAACCAGGAGAGTGAGTCTGGGAGTGCGTATGAAAAGTATTGTTTGACAGAGCAGGGAATGGAATATAAATCTTGATGGGGAGAGTTTATCGATATGGGCGTTTCCCTCAGATGAGTATCCCATGACTGATGATTTGACCTCCTGGCAAGGATGCCTAACACGCTGTGAGAATGGTTCTTTGATCTTTGGAGATCATGATGGCCCCTGGTCATGGAGTTACCAAAACTTCCCTGACAGTATATTAGGAAGCATTTAGAAGGTTTAGAAAACTGGTCATTCTAGAATAGATCCATCACATAGGACCAGAGGGACCTCCCCTCTCTGTTTCCTGAAGGGATACTCCCCTCTCTGAAGTGGTAAAGGATGAAAAGGAATTATGAATAGCCAAGGTATGAAAATATACTCAGGCTGTACACATTAAGGGCACAATAAGACACAACCTTATATTCATAAAAAGCCTGACAATTCCTTTTATCAAGCTGAGATGATGTACTAGACATCATTTTTCAATTTTCTTGAGGTCTTAACAAAGTCTTTATTTTATTTTATTTAAATATTTTATTTTTTTATTTGACAGAAATCTCAAATAGGCAGAGAGGCCGGCAGAGAGACAGAGAGGAGGAAGCAGGCTCCCCGCCGAGCAGAGAGCCCAATGTAAGGCTCGATCCCAGGACCCTGGGACCAGGACCCAAGCCGAAGGCACAGGCCTTAACCAACTGAGCCACCCAGGTACCTCAACAAAAAGTCTTTAAAGTGACACTTTTCAGTTTATGCTTTACACTCAAGGCATTCATTCTTTCTTGCAAATCTTTGTCAGATATAGTGATATTTTCACTTTCCAAACCAGGAAGTACTAGTTCCTCCATATTTTCTCTAACTTGTGCTTTTAGGCACAATTTAGCTCATTTCTTGTTTTCTGTACCTTTCAAGTTAGTGTAGGAGACACTTTGGCTGACTGCTGAGCTGCTGCCAGACACAGGTCCCTATTCTTCTTGCTGTTATGGAGCAGTTTTCTCACTGCTTCTTCAGCTTCCATTAACATTTTGCTCGCCATTTTTAACTACCCTCAGGAGTTGGCTTACAGGATCTCCTTCAAACCAACTTCTATGCCCTTTTTGACACGACCTTATTAGTCTTTGAGCCCTTTCTTCTTTTGGAAGCAAGATATTGATGTTTCATGCTTACCTTCTTTCCACTACATTTCTACCCACTACCCAATTACAAGGCCATAAAACTTTTTTTAAAAAGATTTTATTTCTTTACTTGAGAGAGGGTGAGAGAAAGAGCATGAGAGGGGAGAGCGTCAGTGGGAGAAGGAGACTCCTTGCTGAGCACAGAACTGGATGCAGGACTCGATCCTGGGGCTTCGGGATCATGACCTGAGCTGAAGGAAGTCGCCTAACCAGCTGAGCCACCCAGGCGCCCAAGTCCAAAAATTTTAAGTTTGTGTTATAACAGCATGCCATTCCTGGTACCAGCTTACGTAGCAGTCATTCCTTGTTGCATAACAAACACCCCCAAACTTCAAGGGCCTTCAAGCAACAACCATTTTTACTTAGCTCACAATTCTGCAGTTCAGCAACTGTACCTGAAGGGGCTTCCGGGTCTGGGCCAGGCTTGGGCTATTCCCAGGTAGGCTTCTTTGTATGTCTGGGATAGCTTGGATAACTGGGATGTTCAGAGTCTTCATTCACACAGTCTCTCATCTTCCATTAAACTAGACAAGCTTGTTTCTATGGTAGTGGAAATATTGCCAGGAGCAAGAAAGTAAGTCCCAATTCACAAACTATTCATGTTCCTGCTTCCATAACATGCTCTATTGTCCATTAGCCAAAAGAGGTCAACTGGCTGATAGAATTAAATACAGGGAGGGGAATCACAGTGGCCATGTCTAAACTGTAAGACACACTTTTCCTTTGTATTCATGTATCATCTATGGGATGATTCCTTGAAGTCATGTGAATCTTGTACCTCAACTTTTTTACCTGAGGGTTTTATTTTATTTTAAAGATTTAAAAAAATATATTTATTTGACAGAGAGACAGAGAGTACAAGCAGGGAGAGCAGCAGAGGGAGAGGGAGAAGCAGGCTCCCTACTGAGCAGCGAACCCAATGTGGGGCTCGATCCCAGGACCCCAGGATTATGACCTGAGCTGAAGGCAGATGCATAACCTACTGAGCCACCCAGGTGCCCCTCCCTGATGGTTTTAGTACCCATTGATATTATGCTGTGAGTTACAGAATAGTGGTTTTCTATTTTATCATTCTTCCTGTATTTATTAACTGGCATGCAGTAAAGAAAAATTCTTTTCCTCCACGTTTCTGCATCTGTTTTTGTGACTATCCCTATGGATTCATGGATTGTTAAAGTTCAGTAAGTTGTAATCAATGAACTTAATTATTCATTCTTTCTTCTTTCCTTCTCAAATTGTCTCAGATTTGGCTTACAGGATCTCCTTCAAACCAACTTCTATGCCCTTTTTGACACGACCTTATTAGTCTTTGAGCCCTTTCTTCTTTTGGAAGCAAGATATTGATGTTTCATGCTTACCTTCTACTTTCCCTGTCTCAGGGTCTGGAGTAAGTCAGAGGATTCCTAATTTCTCCAATTCCTTTTAATGGGCAATGGTATTTAGAAATCAAGAAATAGACATTAGATATGTTCAATGTTCTGTAATGTTGTTGTTTTAAGACCATTTCTATGGACAGAGCTAGGAAATAAACACAAACAGATACACACCTACACAAAATTGTGAATTTATAGAAAAAAATTATATTCTTGAGGACAGAGAGCCTTTTTCAGAAAGATAAAACTCAGAAGTCATAAAGGGAAGGTCGACATGTTTGACAATGAACAGCTCTTCACAATATGCTTTCAAGTTCAAGAAGTGATCATTGCATCACACTTCTTGTGAGTTTCCAATTTTGAGACATGGTGGTGGAGGAAAACGGTCCCCAGAATTTTTTAGCTGTCCTAATTTATCATTTTTGAAATCTTACACCTGATCCCAGGTTTGGTTACCTCTAGGAGTTTGATTTCTCTTTATTGAACCTCTTCCGCTTCCCTTGGAGGGAAAGGGGAAGGGTCCATCATGGGCATATCTGGGTGCTGAATGGGCACTCCGTGGGCAGTACAGAGGAAGGATTAGAGATGCTAAATATTTTAGAGATAAAATGATAAAATTCTCCTTTTGTAATTCTGCCAGGGTCATCCCTGGGTTGAGGTGTTATGAAGTGGCCTTGGTAGCCCCTGTTAACATCTGTCCTTGCTCAGGAGTCTAAAGGACATAGGACAGTTCCTCAAAAGATTAAGTGTAGAGTTGCATTTAATCCAATTATTCCATTTCCAGATACATACATAAAAGAACTAAAAACAGAGATTCAAACAGATACCTGGATGCCCAGGTTCATAACAGCATTATTACTGCTATTCACAATAGCCAAAAGATGGTACAAACCCACATGTTCGTGAACAGATGAATAAACAAACCATAGTATATACATCCAATGGGATGTTATTTAAGCTTAAAATGGAATGAAATTCTGATCCATGCTATAATATGGATGAATCTTGAGGACATCATATGACACAAAATAAGCCAGGCATAAAAGGACAAATGTTGTTTGTTTCCTCTTATATGATGTTACAGACTGAATGATATTCTACAATTCATATGTTGAAGCCCCAACTCCCAATGCTTGGTGATAAGACCTTTATGAAAATAATTGCAGTTAAAGGAGGTCATAACAAACCATAAGAGACTCTTAATGTCACAAAACAAACTGAGGGGGGTCGGGGGGAAGGGGGAGGGATAGGGTGACTGGGTTATGGACATTGGGGAGGGTATGTGCTATGGTGAGTGCTGTGAAGTGTGTAGACCTGGTGATTCACAGACTTGTACCCCTGGGGCTAATAATACATTATATGTTTATAAAAAAATTAAAAAAAATTTTTAAAAAGTAGGTCATAATAAATCTCTGATCCAATAAGACTAGTGTCCTTGTGAACTGGTCACAAGCACCGGGTTTTGTATAGAAATGTTGAATCACTATATTGTACACACCAAAATAATATCACACTGTATGTTAACTAACTGGAATTTAAATAAAAACTCAAAAAAAAAAAAAAAAGACTTGTGTTCTTATAAGATGAGACACCAGAGAGTTTTCTCTTTCTCCGTCTTCCTCTCTCTCTCTTCCTTTCCTTTCCTCCCTACCTGCCATGTGAGAACAGGTGAGAAGGTGGCCATCTGCAAACCAGGAAGAGAGCTGTCACCTCAACCACACTGGCACCCTGATCTTGGACTCCCAGCCTCCAGAACTGTGAGGAAATAAACGTCTGTTGGTTAAGCCACACAGTCTCTCCTATTTTATGGCAGCCAGAGCTGGCTGATATCTGAGGGACCCAGAGGAGTCAGATTCATATAGATTGTAGACCAGGGGTTAGCAGGGTGTAGGAGTGTGCCAGTCCTGACGCCATCATGTTCTTCTGTTGGGAGCATGGATCGGACGCCATTTTTGATAACTACCCTGTGGGCTCACCACCATGCTCCTCACTCTATAGAAGCTGTGGGTTGAGGTCCAGGCTGGGTGGGGGAGAGCTGTGCAGTACCACCTGGACTTTCCATCCAACTCCCCACTGCCTCATGGCTCCTGTCTATAACTCACCCTAAAACAAAACTTGGTGTGAATAGTATGGAGTGGCTTGCTTCATTTTTCCATATTAAAGTGCCTTACTGATTTTCCTCTATCTTCTAAAAACTGGAGTAGTCAGCAAGATACAAGAAACAAAATGAGAGTGGATAAACAGGCTGTGCCTGGGGAATGCCCATTGTTCTTGGGTGAAGGAGGGGGAACCTATTGAATTGGAATTGGAGCTATTGAGTTGCTTGAGCAAAGGGGCGGAGGAGGGTTGGCAGCTTGGGTGTTACTACTACGGGATACTGGGGGGGGATGGTATTATATTAACTGGGTTTAAAATGTTAGAGATGGCCTCAGTTGCTGCTTGACCTGTCTTGGACAGAGATACAGAGATTGTGTGCCTCAGGCAGGAGTGAGAATTGCAGGTGCTTAGCTAATTTAATTGACTGGATAAATGTTAGCATTGAGATAACCTAGACTAACGAAGGGGATGCTCCCTCCCCTCCATTACCCTGAACCTCTATGGAAGAACTACAAGAAATTGAACATGAACTGGGAATGACGTACGCCATTTATGCCCAGCATGCTAGAAGCCCAGATGAAGAATTACTTTCCCCTGGGATGAAAGACGCGATCTTATATTCGGCCCTGGGGTCATGTGCGGGACTTTAGTATCTGTCGTTGCTGCAACCGCTGTGGAGGCCGACTTGAGTGAAACTGAAAGAATCTGTCATTAAGGAAAATAGACGGATGGAAAATGGGAAAGGACAAAAGGTCCTGCCACAATATAATGGTGGAAAGGGGGCCCATTAAGGTCGTTCATAAACAATTACGGCAAGATCTAATATTATGTCGGACCTAGAGAGACAATGTAAAGAAACAACCCAATGAGGTCTTCTAAGCTTACGGAAGGCATTGCCTAGGAGAAAGTTCTCCTTTGAAGGCAGGCTCAAAAAGCCAGAGGCATCACCAAGTGCCCTTCCACTGATGGAGGGATTTCAGGGTTGGCTATTCCCACCCCTAGAGACTAGGTGTCAGGCAGCATTGTCCTCTAGGACCCAAGGCCCCATGTTGAGTTAACCACTCACTGGTCTTGCACTAACAACCAGACTATACCAGCTCTAACAGACACTGGAGCTAAATGCATACTTATCTAGGGAAAGCCCTCAAAATCTCAGGGAGAAAAAAGGCTTTCAGTGTTTATGGGGGAGGTGCAAATTATCAAGGTTTGACAAACGATTCTGTCCCCTACAGATCGGCAGGCTTCGTCCTGGATGTTTCCTAGTGCATATTTCACCCATTCTGAGTGTATTTTGGGCACATATTTTTTTAATCTAACTACAATGACTAGTGAATTCTGGTTGTGTATCCAAGTAGTGAAACTTGTCTTCACCAGTCATGCAAAACAGGAACCTATATAGCCGCCTGTTCCCAGAGAGTAATAAACATAAAACAATATAAGCTATGGGGTGGGGTAGGGAGGGCATGATGAGATTACGGCCATTAAAGAATTAGAAAAGGCAGGGGTAATGCGGACTACTCAAGCCCATTCATAAATCTAGTTTGACCTATAAAGAAATCTAATTGGACCTGGTGAATGACTACAGATTATAGGGAACTCAATAAAGTTACTCTGCCCATCTTTGCAGAGGTGCCTCATATAGACTTGTTAGAAGAAAATCATGGCATCCATTAAGACATATCATCATGTATTGGGCCTACAAAGCTCTTTTTAACATTCCAACAGGACTTGAACCTGGAGACCAATTTGCCTTCATGTGGAATAGGAGACAGTGGACCTTCCAGGCATTGCCCCCAAAGGTACCTCCATAGTCCCATGATTGGTCCCAGGACAGCAGCCAGAGATTTGGAACAATGGATATTGCCAGAGGAGATGGTGCCTTTATCATTAGGTAGATGATGTCATGTTAACTTGGGATGATATTCTCCTTGTCTCAAGTAGCTGTGTCATTACAGGCATACTTCAAGTCAGGAGGAGATCCGTGGCCTGGGTTGTTCAAGGAAGGCCCTAGTGTCATCTGGTTGGGTAAGACAAAGTGATGCCAGATGCGGACAATGATGAGATACAAGCCTTCCCAACAGATGCTCACTGGTTTAATAGGTTGCTGGGAGACCTTTTGTTCCCCATTGAGAGCAGATATTAAGACCTTCGTATACGTTGGTTAAGAAGGGAAGCTGATGGGATTGGGGTACTGACTAACAAGAGGCTTTTTTTTTTTTAAGATTTTATTTATTTATTTGACAGAGATAAATCACAAGTAGGCAGAGAGGCAGGCAGAGAGAGAGAGAGGAGGAAGCAGGCTCCCCACTGAGCAGAGAGCCCGATGTGGGACTCAATCCCAGGACCCTGAGATCATGACCTGAGCCGAAGGCAGCGGCTTAACCCACTGAGCCACCCAGGCGCCCCAACAAGAGGCTTTCTTAAAGGCAGAAATGGTCATAAAACATATCGATGGGGGTACTGATGCCAGAGGTGAGCTGTGAATTCGATGTAGGTTCATATCCGG
Source organism: Mustela nigripes (assembly GCF_022355385.1). Taxonomy (NCBI): domain Eukaryota; kingdom Metazoa; phylum Chordata; class Mammalia; order Carnivora; family Mustelidae; genus Mustela; species Mustela nigripes. The sequence continues at coordinate 139,211,661 of NC_081562.1, forward strand.
AAGGGTCTAGCTGGGGCTTGTGGCACTGACATGATGGGAAAGGAATCCTATGAGGATTCGGGTCTCATTTACGGAAGGGAACAGAAACCAGGTATCATCTTCTTGAGAAGCAACTGTTAGTTGTCTATCCTGCAAGCAACAGATGGAAAGACTGACCACTGACCTGCCCGTGATGACAGGAACCTCCCTGCCAGAGTGAGAATGAATTAAGAATACGTTTAGCAGGCTGAAGACTGCCTGTGCCCGGAAAAGCACCTGAGAGAAATGGTACATTTACCCCCTACAGCAGAGGAGCACACACACGCCACTGCCTGCCTTCCTGTGCCTTGGTTACAGGGTCGGTCACTTATGGCCACCCCAGCCCAGCAGTATGCTTCCCCTGCCCCAAGTAAAAGAAGGGGAAGGCTGGCTCCCGGGGGACATGTGGCACGCTGATGGCAGTGCCAGGAAAGCCAGCTGTCTGGCGTTTCTTGGTCACCGACTGGATCCTGATGTACTTTGCTTGGAAAAAGGAACTCAAAGTAGGGAGCAGCGTGGAAAGCAGTAAGGATGGCATTGACGGGTGAACTTGTGCCCATCAGCGTGACCGCCGGCAGCCGGGCAGCGTGGAAGGGCTGAACAACACGGCGCCTACCCTGGTGCAGAGAAGCCTGGACTACGTGAAACACACCTCCGTGGGGAGCAGGACGGTGGAAAGGTAATGGGGAACATGCACCGAACCCGAGGCCGCTCTCCAAACAGGGCATGTGTCCGCTCGCTCGGCATCCACGCTGCAGGGCCGTCGAGAGTCAGACAAGTTAGCCTGAGCCCGAGCCCTTCTGCCGGAGGAAGTGCTGATCCCGCCTCATGGAGCAGAATGGGCCCACCGTAAATCAGGACACCGCGATCCTAACACCACTCAGGGAATAGTAAAAGGATTATGTTTGCCTCTAAAATCTGCAAGCTGGGGGTGCCTGGGTGGCTCAGTGGGTTAAAGCCTCTGCCTTCGGCTCAGGTCATGGTCTCAGGGTCCTGGGATCGAGCCCCGCATCCGGTTCTCTGCTCAGCAGGGAGCCTGCTTCCCCCTCTCTCTCTGCCTGTTTTTCTGCCTACTTGTGATCTCTATCTTTCAAATGAATAAATAAAATCTTAAAAAATAAATAAATAAAATCTGCAAGCTGCTGACAAGGACTGCCCCCAGTGCCTCGGTGGTGGCTGTGGTGGTATATACCTGGGGTGTAAGGAGGGGGGGGCTCCGTGCCCTGTTTCTCGCTGCAAATAGACAATATAGGCCCCTTTGTTGGTTATCCCAAGGACACAAATAGATGCCGATCTGTGTCACATTGCCACAGGAGTTTACAGGACTTTGCCTGGAGAAGAGCGCATCAGGCTGCCCCTACAGAGGGATGAACAAAACTAGAGGGCATGGGCCAACGCCAACTCAGGTAGTGATCAAGGGACACGGTCTACCAGCCATGATGCCCAAGCGTAGGCCGAGGCCCCTGACATGATGGACTTTCCACTTGCCCTCCAATCCCACTGCTGCCGGCCGGATGGAAGGGACCAAGGGACTAATGAAAACCATGTGAAAGAACCACTCTCTCAGAGGTGGTCTCCAAGACTAACACAGGCTGTTTGACTCCTTAACCTCACCTGGGGCATGTGAACGTCTAACCAGCCATAGCCCCTCAGCTGGCTCCCTCTGGCCGCAGGTGCTGTGAGGCGGCTCGAGGCCTGTCCCTGGAGGGGGGACTCACTTTGCAGTTGCCAGGAGACCTCACTCATGGTAAGACTTCAGTGCATCGGAAATTAGTTTGGAGTGTGCCCCCCTCCCCACCAACCCAAACCAGGTGGCTTGATGTCCTAACCCCTTAGGCCGAGGGCTCACATCTGATATTAACCCCTTGTTGTACATTGGTCAGGGCCCAAGAAACACACAAATAATCATTGTTAAATCTCTGAGCTTGGCACTGAGGTAGGGTTGTCAGTACGAGTCCCAACCGAAAAGCCTCTCAATATAGACGTATCCTCTGATAATATTAAGAGGCAAACTGCATGGTGTTATCGCCCAGGGGAACTACCGAAGCCAAGGGCGGTGTTGGCTCAAGAGGACCAAACCACTACCATGTTGTTGCCCAATGAAGATCTGCCGTCTCTGTGGCCTGTAAGCCGTTTGTTGTCTCACCTCTGGCCTTGCAGTGTGGATGCTCCCGATCCTGTCGCATCAGGAAGCGCCTTCTGGTCACAGGCCACCATTTATGATGAAGGTACAATTGCCCTGACTGTTGGGTCTGAGGAAACGACCTGTGTTCCAGGCCGCTGGGAAATCTCTGGTTGCTGTTACTGTTGCTGCGGTAGCAAAGGGAGAGGGATGCAGGCTGCCTCCTGCTATCGGGCCATTGGGTCATCGTGGCAGAGCTGTGTGCAAAGATTGCTCAGGCCGCGAAGATATTGGGGGTGGCATGAGGGAGCGCGGCCAACACTGACTCTGTCTTTGGCTCTGCAGCTCGCTCTCCCCTCTGCGGCACAGGGGCTCCCTCTGGAGATAACTATCCTGTGACCTCATCACTGGTCCCCTCCATAAAGTCGTGCGCTGAGGGCTGAGCTGGGCAGAGAATGGCTGTGTAGTACCACCCGGATCATCCGTCCATCTGCCCGGGCACCCCTGTCAGTAAGTTACAGTGAAACGCGGTGTAGGGCCTCCTGGGCAGCTCTGTCGCTTAAGCTTCTGCCTTTGGCTCAGGTCATGATCTCGGGGTGCTCCCTGCTCCGCTCTCCCTCCTCTTTCTCCCTCTGCCTCTCCCACTGCTCTCATGTCTCTCTACATACCTCTCTATCTCTCTGTCTCAAATGAATAAATAAGATCTTTTTTAAAAAACTCAGTGTAAACCGTGTGGAGGGGCTTGCTTTGTTTTTTGATATCGAAGTGCCTTCTCAGTCTGGAGGACACTTGACTGACACTCCTCCATCTTCTAACACAGGGGCGGGGGGGCGGGAATGAATTTGGTACAGAGTTTTAGTGTAGGATGATGGGCAGTAGTGATGGCTGCAAACGATGAGAATGTACTTAAGGCCACTGAACTGTCTACTTAAAAATGGCTAAAATAGTAAATGTTACGTTAGGCATGGTTTACCACAATTTTTTAAAAAAGTCTTTTAAAAATATATATATTTTTTAATTTATTTATTTGAGAGAGAGAGAGGGCATACCAGCAGAGGGGCAGAGAGACGGGGAGAAGCAGACTCCCCACTGAGCTGGGAGCCCCATGAGGGGCTTGATCCCAGGACCCTGAGATCATGACTTGAGCAGAGCGCAGACGCTTAACTGACTGAGCTACCCAGGTTTTTGTTTTTGTCTTTCTTTTAATAGGAGGAAAAACTCCAAAACAACAAAGAATGTAAGGGACATCTGGCCCGTCTGAAACCCCACTACTGCATGATCATCCTGGCCTCAGTTTCCCTTTCCCATCCCCTCACCATGGGCACAGTGAAGATGTCCTCCTACCAGAGCCTTTGGAATCACATAGCTCAGCAGATGACAAACTGGAGAACATTTTAAGTTCCTTCTAAATGAGCTCTAGAGCTCTGCTGTCACTGAATTTAAAAGTCTTTTTCCCGAGAGGGAAAGAAACATTGAGAAGAAGAAAATGTTTGCAGCTGGAGCCTGAATTAGCAGTTTTGTCTCCAAAGACCGGAAAACACCTGGTCCTAGCAGACTTTCTATTGAATTTTATATGGTTTTCAAAAATAGACTAATTCTTAGCTGACTGGCAAGATTGAGTTATGGTAGGTTGTCTAACACAATCTTGTCTGAGCTCGAGCATCACACAATACTTGATTTTTTAGCAGGGAGAAGACTACACAAAATTACTGTCCTATCTTTCCTAGATCAGGTTGTAACTTTGATAACTCAGAAAGCTTATAGCAGAGCAAAGCACATGTTATTGAAGAACCCCCGAGGGCATGCAATTGATTTTTAAAAAAACCTTCAAACTCTGGAGCCTTGAGCTGGTTCTCAGACCGGCAACGTTAGCAGTTTCTCTGAGCTTGTTAGAAGACCCACCAAGACCCACTGAATCGGAACCTGCATTTTAACAAAATTTCTAGGAATGCTCATTAAAGTTTGAGAAGCCTTGCTATCGATCACTGTTTCTCAGAGGGTGGTTTTTAGACCTCCCTCAGCAAAATTGCCTGGGAATACTTATTAAAAATGCATGTTCCTGGGTCCTGCTCAAGACCCATGAAAATCATCCCATATGATTCTTGGGCAAACTAGCTTGACAACCACTGCTGTGGCTGTAAAAAAAACCAAAATGTGGTTTAAAAAGCTACTCTGAGGGGTGCCTTAGTGGTTCAATCAGTTAAGCTTCTGCCTTTGCCTCAGCTCATGATCCTGGGGCTCTGGGATCGACTCCCACATGGGGCTCTCTGTTCAGTGGGGAGTCAGCTTTACCCTCTCCCTCTGCCCCTCTCCGACTCTTGCTCATGTGCTCTCTTGCTCTCTCTCTCTCAAAAAAAATAAATAAAATCTTAAAAAAAAAGAAAAAGAAAAAGCTACTCTGGCAATTCAGATACTATCCCCCATCCCCCCAAACTCCCTCCTCTGGGAACCACTCTTAAGAACGTGAGGTTTCTCAGTGAGCCTGCGATGGGGGTAGAGAGAAGCAAAACTCTTCATGCTAGTGGGATCTGAGGGGCTCTGACTCCACACACCCAGGTTGAATGAATTTTTAAGGATGTATCTTGGTCTGAGTCCATTTTCTCAATCTCAACTTCTCTCTCTATCTGTTGCACACACACACACACACACACATATGCGCACATGTCCGCGATGGGGTTAAGATAAGACTGGGAGTCAGAGACAGACGACCTTTGCACATGAACCCTCAGAGGGGTAATTCTAGGCTGATGTGGGGTTCAGCCCTGTCACCGCACCTGTCTTTGAGCAGCTGCCCAATGCCTTGTGAGGACTCGGTGTGGCCCTAACCGCCTTCCTCTCCCCGTGTTAGGCTGCAGCCTTCCTGTTCCTGATGTAGCAGCTTCTCCTTCATCACGTGTGTGATGAGACCTAACGAGCACCAGGCAGCATCTCCCACCGGTTTGCAGTCATGTCCATGTCACCATTTGGGGGTTGCCTTGTGCCTCACTTGGGGCACATGCGCACATCCGGGGAGCTATCCTGCACAGACCCTTTCAGGTAACGCTGCAAAATTCATTTGTCAACGCAGACCTTCCCGAGCCAGTCACTCCATTGTGAACGTCATCTTATTGGCCTGAGATAAAGGCCTGGAGCCTGGGAGGAGAAGGGCCTGCGGCCTCTGGACACAGTGGCCATCACGTGGAGAAGGGGGACATGGCAGAGGTCACTTACTTCGCAGGTTGGGGACCTTAGAGGAAGGCCTACACTGGCCATTATTTCTCACCCCAGCACTTCAACTAGCTATGGGGCCTGGATCAAAGTGACAGAAAGCTGACTGGACGCTGGAGCTGGAAGGTACCATGCAGAAGGTCTGTCAGGCCCATCTTGAGCATAGGAGCACATGGACAGCCTGAGGGGCCGGGCAACAGCAATGAAGTGGGCTGCGGGAGTGTGTCAGAGGGGGTCATCTGGACGACGTGCCCTGCAGTGGACCTGAGAGCTTGATGTGGGCAAGCGGAGTCTCACCCTCTCCCTCATCCTTGGAACATATGTTCAGCCTCCTAGTCCCACCCTAGAAGCTGCTTCAAGGACATGGTCTTGAGAGAGTAAAGTGTTAAGACCATCTGGACCCAATTCATGACTGAAACCAGTGAAGTCTTCTCTATAAACTTTTAATATCCGGGTGCAAAATGTGGGTGCAAAAACGTGCTCATTTTGTGACTACCCAAGACATACCCCATGTGTAGGTTCTCTTGCTAAAATGGCCACATACCAATTGGGGATGGCCTGCCTCTTCAGTCTCTCCTTGCCTCCTGGGTTTCGGATTTCATTGATCCAGGGAACACCTGTAATTCCAAACTGACACATGGGTAAAGAGTGACCGGAGCTGTGAAACTGATCTCACAGGGCTGTGCACCCTGAAATATATCTGCCTTTACATGGAAGCCGGAAGACTGGCTCAGTAAGCGTTGAGTCCTCGTCTCGCATATAACAGTAAATGTCATATCTACAACAGGACAGCAGTAGCACTTTGGGAAAATGGGCTTTAACATTAGACATGGGTTCACATCTGGCCTTTCTAGTCATTTGCTCATGGGACAGAGGGCAAGTGACAATTCTAAGATTTGCAGCCCCCACATCTGGAAAATGGAGCTAATTCTGTTGTTGGAAAATAGTGTTGTCAGAAGAGTTAATGGGGTACTGTGTATGAACTTTGGTGTTGTGCAAACTTGAATGAGCCTATGAAAGACCTGCATTCTGGTTCCTTGCTGCTTTGGGGTTGCCAAGAATCTGCAGTGCCAACAAGTTCCCTGGTACAGCCGATGCAGCTGGACACAGGCCACACTCCAGGTAGCAAGGCTATAAAGCACTTACCAAGTAGGAGACCCAAGTTTATTTTTATTTTTTATTTAAAAATTTTTTAAATTTATTTTCAGCATAACAGTATTCATTATTCATTATTTTTTCACCACACCCAGTGCTCCATGCAATCCGTGCCCTCAATAATACCCACCACCTGGTACCCCAACCTCCCACCCCACCGCCACTTCAAACCCCTCAGATTGTTTTTCAGAGTCCATAGTCTCTCATGGTTCAACTCCCCTTCCAATTTCCCCCAACTCCCTTCTCCTCTCTAACTCCCCATCTCCTCCATGTTATTTGTTATGCTCCACAAATAAGTAAAACCATATGATACTTGACTCTCTCTGCTTGACTTATTTCACTCAGCATAATCTCTTCCAGTCCCGTCCATGTTGCTACAAAAGTTGGGGATTCATCCTTTCTGATGGAGGCATAATACTCCATAGTGTATATGGACCACATCTTCCTTATCCATTCGTCCATTGAAGGGCATCTTGGTTCTCTTCACAGTTTGGCAACCGTGGCCATTGCTGCTATAAACATTGGCCCTTCTTTTCACGACATTTGTATCTTTGGGGTAAATGCCCAGTAGTGCAATTGCAGGGTCATAGGG
>NC_081562.1:139218854-139219467 GCF_022355385.1 Mustela nigripes
TCTTTGGGGTAAATGCCCAGTAGTGCAATTGCAGGGTCATAGGGAAGTTCTATTTTTAATTTCTTGAGGAATCTTCACATTGTTCTCCAAAGAGGCTGCACCAACTTGCATTCCCACCAACAGTGGAAGAGGGTTCCCCTTTCTCCACATCCTCTCCAACACATGTTGTTTCCTGTCTTGCTAATTTTGGCCATTCTAACTGGTGTAAGGTGATATCTCAATGTGGTTTTAATTCGAATCTCCCTGATGGCTAGTGATGATGAACATTTTTTCATGTGTCTGATAGCCATTTGTATGTCTTCATTGGAGAAGTGTCTGTTCATATCTTCTGCCCATTTTTTGATATGATTGTCTGTTTTGTGTGAGTTGAGTTTGAGGAGTTCATTATAGATCCTGGATATCAACCTTTTGTCTGTACTGTCATTTGCAAATATCTTCTCCCATTCCGTGGGTTGCCTCTTTGTTTTTTTTGACTGTTTCCTTTGCTGTGCAGAAGCTTTTGATTTTGATGAAGTCCCAAAAGTTTATTTTCACTTTTGTTTCCTTTGCCTTTGGAGACATATCCTGAAAGAAGTTGCTGTGGCTGATATCGAAGAGATTACTGCCTATGTTC
>NC_081562.1:139219477-139220732 GCF_022355385.1 Mustela nigripes
TCCTCTAGGATTCTGATGGATTCCTGTCTCATGTTGAGGTCTTTTATCCATTTTGAGTTTATCTTTGTGTATGGTGTAAGAGAATGGTCGAGTTTCATTCTTCTACATATAGCTGTCCAGTTTTCCCAGCACCATTTATTGAAGAGACTCTCTTTTTTCCACTGTTTTTGTGGAAGATTATTTCTGTTTTGTCAAAGATTAATTGACAATAGTGTTGAGGGTCCATAGCTGGGCTCTCTACTCTGTTCCACTGGTCTATGTGTCTGTTTTTATGCCAGTACCATGCTGTCTTGGTGGTCAAGCTTTGTAATAAAGCTTGAAATCAGGTAATGTGATGCCCCCAGTTTTCTCAACAAGATCCTAGCAAACAGGATCCAACAGCACATTAAAAAGATTATCCACCATGACCAGGTGGGATTCATTCCTGGCCTACAAGGATGGTTCAACAATCGCAAATCAATCAATGTGATAGAACAAATTAATATGAGAAAAGAGAAGAACCACATGGTCCTCTCAATCAATGCAGAAAAAGCATTTGACAAAATCCAGCATCCGTTCCTGATTAAAACGCTTCAAAGTATAGGGATAGAGGGAACATTCCTGAACTTCATCAAATCTATCTACGAAAGACCCACAGCAAATATCATCCTCAATGGGAAAAAGCTCGCAGCCTTCCTGTTGAGATCAGGAACACGACAAAGATGCCCACTCTCACCACTCTTGTTCAACATAGTATTAGAAGTCCTAGCAACAGCAATCAGATAACAAAGAGAAATAAAAGGTATCCAAATTGGCAATGAAGAAGTCAAACTCTTTCTCTTCGCAGATGACACGATTCTTTATATGGAAAACCCAAAAGACTCCACCCCCAAACTACTAGAACTCATACAGTAATTCAGCAACATGGCAGGATACAAAGTCAATGTGCAGAAATCAGTGGCTTTCTTATGCACTAACAATGAAAATACAGAAAGGGAAATTGGAGAATCGATTCCATTTACTATAGCACCAAGAACCATAAGATACCTGGGAATAAACCTAACCAAAGAGGTAAAGGATCTGTACTTGAGGAACTACAGAACACTCATGAAAGAAATTGAAGAAGACATAAAAAGATGGAAGACCATTCCATGCTCTTGGATCGGAAGAATAAACATTGTTAAAATGTCTATACTGCCTAGAGCAATCTATACTTTTAATGCCTTTCTGATCAAAATTCCACCAGTATTTTTCAAAGAGCTGGAGCAAATAATCC
>NC_081562.1:139220832-139235832 GCF_022355385.1 Mustela nigripes
TAGATGGAAGACCATTCCATGCTCTTGGATCGGAAGAATAAACATTGTTAAAATGTCTATACTGCCTAGAGCAATCTATACTTTTAATGCCTTTCTGATCAAAATTCCACCAGTATTTTTCAAAGAGCTGGAGCAAATAATCCAAAAATTTGTATGGAATCAGAAGAGACCCCGAATTGCCAAGTTTCTTTTTAAATTTGTAACTTAAAAATTTTTGGAATAATGATGTCCTTGCAAAAAATAAAAATGAAAGCAGCACAAAGATCTCCCCAAAACCCTTTACCCAACTTCCCCAAATGTGAGTATCTTCTATATCATCATCGTACTATTATCAAAACAAGGAAACTGGCCTTGAAACAATACTATTAACTAAGCTTCAGTATTTTTTTGAATTTCTTTAGTTGCGTCACTCATGCCTTTTGTCTGGACCGGGATCCATTCAGGGTCACAAGTCCTAGGTCACTGTCTTGTCTCTTCGGTCTCCTTAGACGTGGGACAGATTACATGAGAGACTTCCGGTGCAGATGGCCATCACGACAATGACAAACCACCTGAATTTCATACTCATCTTTGAATTCTCTGGTTTTCAGATATTAGTGTTCATAAGAAGCACCTAGGGAGATTGTTTTACATGTTTGTTCCCAGAGAAATGAAGTCTGTAAGGTTTGGCTCATGTTTGGGAATCTGCCTCTGGATACGTACGCCTGGGTGACGGATGCAAGCATTTGGATGACCAGATTCTGCGAAACCATGCCCAGGAGCCGCTGGCTCTGCTTTACTGAGCACTTGCCTGGGATCGCTCCTGATACAGGGACAAGCTGTCTCTGTTCCTTTAGAATATATATTTTTAAAGATTTTATTTATTTATTTGACAGAGAGACAGCGAGAGAGGGAACTCAAGCAGGAGGAGTGGGAAAGGGAGAAGCAGGCTCCCCACGAGCAAGGAACCCCATGCAGGCTCAATCCCAGGACCCTGAGATCATGACCTCAGCCAAAGGCAGGGGCCTAACTGACTGAGCCACCCAGGCACCTCTTTAGAATATTTCTTAAAGCCTGACAGTGATATAGTGACGTTTTTAGAGATGGTATAGACCTCCTCTCCCCACTCTGCTTCCTTTCATAACAAAAGGGGAAGCCCAAGGGCGTGCCCTGTTTTGCACTTTGCCTGGTCACTTGACATGCCCTTTGGTTTTCCCTGTTTTCTTGGCAATTCTGGGTTCGCGCCTCATCAAAGTTTGCCACAAGGGGGCACCAGTGACTTCCTCCCAGAACTCAGACTGCTAATCAAAATGGCCAAATTGGCAAGCAATTAGCAAGAGTTTGAAGAGTCATGGGATGTTTTATCAGGCAGTCTTTACTACCTATGGCCTTGAAGATCTGGATCTTTCTCCCTCGGAACACTTTAGGATGGATCCCAGAACTGCTGACTTTGGGCCACGGCTTCATTGATAATGATTAAAGAGGTTATGTACACGGAGACGTGGGGTGTGCCAGGTTGGGCTGGGCCTGGGGACTTCAGCCTGCGGGGTTTGGTCTAGGCTGTGCTGGGCAGAAAGGATAGTTGTGAATAAGGCGGCAGTTGTGTAGAGGCTCAAATAAAGACTTGTGGTTTTGGCACACTGTCTCCATCGAGTCCTAATGATCTTTTTCATATATTCTTTCTCCCTGAGAGCAGGGAACAAAAATAACCCTCTGCATGGGATCTCAACACCCACCTTCATCAACCCCCAGCACCGTCCAAGGGGCTTAGAAAAGAAGGGCCTAGGTCAGTGACTATGTCAGGCCATAGTCACCCTATGTCAGTGATTAGTGTGCTTTTCAGTGGCAGAGACGGCCCAAACCTACCTCTCTGCAAGATTAGCGGTGTGCTGGGGAAGGTTCACCAACCAGCACTCCAAACAAACAACTAACGACTTTTAGCTTTTATCTATTTCTGTGGGTATAAATACCTTCCTCCTGGCTGATTTCAAGCTATCAAGGCGACCTTACTAAATGCCAGGTTGAGAAGAGATGTGGAGAAGCCCCCCTGTAATAGAGCGTGTTTACCACATAAATATAACAGATGTGACCCCAAGGGCACATATTAGAGTAAAAACAGTAAAATAACTACAAAGTTATGGGGTCTGAGTTCCTTGTTCTTAATATCTTTTAATGGTGCTAAACACACATGACTTAAAACTTACCATCCTTACCCTTGGGGCAAGTAATACAATATATGTTAATAAAAATAAAAAATTAAAAAAAAACTTACCATCTTAACTATTTGTAAGTGTACAGTTCAGTAGGGTTACGTCTATTCCCCTTGTTGCACAATCGCCCTGCAGAACCATCCTCACCTTGTAGAACTCAATCTCAGTACCCAAGCAACTCCTGTTTCCCCTCCCTTAGCCCCCAGCAGCCACCATTCTACTTTCTGTTTCTATGAGTTTGATGACTTTGGGTACCTTATGTAAGTGGAATCACACAGTATTTGTCCTTTCGTGGCTGGTTTATTTCACTTAGCATAATGTCTTCAAGATTCATCCATACTGCAGGGTGGGACTGAATTTCCTTCTTTTTAAAGACTTGATTGTATTCCAGTATATGTAAATAACACATTTTCTTTATCCATTCATCTGTTCATGAACACTTGGGTTGCTTCTACCCATTGGCTATTGTGAATAATACTGCTATGTATGTGGTATATAAATAACTCTGAGATACTGCTATGCATATGTGTGTGTATATATACATATATGTATTTATGTATATGTGTGTGCATATATATATATATTTACATATATATATATATATGTAAATATATATATATATATATATCCAGAAGTGTGATTGCTGGATTATATGGTAATTCCATTTTTAATTTTTGGAGGGGCTGCCATACTGTTTTCGATAGCAGCTGCACCATTTTACATTTTTTGCTAACAGTGCACAAGGGTTCTAATTTCTCTACTTCCTTGCCATTTGTTATTTTCTGCTTTAAAAAAAAAAGTCACTCTCCTAATGGGTATGAAGTGGTATCTCCTTGTCTTGATTTGTATTTCTCTAATTATCTAATGGTTAGTGATGTTGAACATCTTTTCATATGCTTATGGATATTTGTATAACTTTTCTGGAGAAACTTCTATTCATTTGCTTTTTGTTTGTTTGTTTGGTTGGTTGTTTTTGTGGGGTTTTTTTTTCATTTTATTTTATTTTATTTCTTTTCAGTGTTCCAGCATTCATTGTTTATGCACCACACCCAGTGCTCCATGGAATACGTGCCCTCCATAATACCCACCACCAGGCTCACTCAACCCACCCCTCCCCTCCCCTCCGAAACCTTCAGTTTGTTTCTCAGAGTCCACAGTCTCTCATGATTTGTCTCCTGCTCCAATTTCCCCCAACTCACTTCTCTGCTCCATCTCCTGATGTCCTCCGTGCTTTTCTTTCTTTTTTGATTGGGTTATTTTTTGTTGTTATAGGCATATTGAATTATATTCTTGATATTAACCCCTTATCAGATATGTGACTTGAAAGCATTTCCCCCCTTTCTATAGACTGTATTTTCACTCTGTTGATGGCATCCTTTGATGCATAGAAAGTTTTAATCTTGATGTAGTCTAATATATCAATTTTTACTTTTGTTTCCTATGCTTTTGGTGTCATATTCAAGAAATCATTGCTAAATCCAATGTCATGAAGGTTCCCCCCCTCCATGTTTCCTTTAAGAGTTTTATAGTTTTAGGTCTTACATGTAGGTCTTTGATCCATTTTGAGTTAATTTGTGTATACGATGTAAGGTCCCAACACTACTTTTTGAAAAGAGTATACTTTTCCCATTGAATGGTCTTGGCACTCCTGTCAAAATTCATGTGGCCATATAAATGAGGGTTTATTTCTGGACACTCTATTCTAGTCCATTGGTGTATGTGTCTGTCTTTATGCCAACACCACAGCTTTGATTATTGTAGCTTTGTTGGTAACTTTGAAATCAGGAAGTGTGAGATCTCCAACTTTGTTGTTTTTCAAGATTGTTTTGGCTATTCAGCGTCGCTTGAGATTCCATATGAATTTTAGGATGGACTTTTCTTTTCTAAAAAAATTGGCATTTGGATTTTGAGGAGGATGCATGGATTCTATAGGTCACTTTGGATTGAACAATGATAATGTTAACAATGTTAAGTCTTCCAGTCCATGAACACAAGCTCTTCTTCTATTTACTGTTGACTGCTTAATGTCTTTCAGCAATGTTTTGTAGTTCTCAGAGTATGTCTTTCACCTTCTTGGTTAAATTTATTCCTAAGTATTTCATTCTTTTTGATACTATTGTAAAATAATTACTTTTAAAATTGATTTTCAGATTGTTGGTTGTTGATGTATGAAACACTACTACTTTCGTGTTGATTTTGTCTCCTACAACTTTGCTGAATTGGTTTATTTGTTCTGAAAAGTTATTTTTTTAAAAAAAGACTTTATTTATTTATTTGAGAGAGAGAGAGAGAGAGAGACCACAAGTGTGGTGAAGGGCGGAGGGAGAAGCAGAGTCATGCTGAGCAGGGAGCCCAGTGGTGGGACTTGAGCCCAGGACTCCAGGATCATGCCCCGAGCCAAAGGCTGATGCTTAACTGACTGAACCACCCAGGTGACCTCTAACAAGTTTTTTGAGGAATCTTTAGAGCTCTCTGTGTAAAAAGTCATGCCATCTATAAGCAGAGATTATTGTATTATTTTCTTTACAGTTTGCATGCATTTTTTTCCCCTTTAATTCTTTTTCTTACCTAATTGCTCTGGCTAAGACTTCCAGTATTATTCTGAATAGAAGTGGTGAAAGGAAGCAACCTTGTGTTGTTTCTGATACTAGAGGAAAAGCTTTCAGTCTTTCACTATTGAGTATGATGTTAGTGGCGTTGTCATCTAGATCTTTGTTATGTTGATTGTTTTCTTCTATTCCTAGTTTGTTGAGTGTTTTTGTCATGAGAAAGGGTTGAATTTGTCAAATGCCTTTTCTGTGTCAATTGAGATGATAATGTATTTTTCCCCATCATTCTGATAATGTGTTATATTGATTGATTCTAATATGTTGAACCATCATTGCATTTCAAGAATAAATCCCACTTGGTCCTGGTATTTAATCCTTTTAAAGTGCTATTGAATTCTGTTTAACATTTTGCATTAATATTTATCAGGGATAGTGTTCTGTAGTTTTTTCTTGTATCTTTGATATTATATAATTTATTTACCTGTAAGCTTACATAATTTATTTTTTAATACTATTTAACAACCGGTTCATAAAATTCCTGAAAATTTAACAATTGGTTCTCATAAGTCAGTGTATGCTGGTTCTAACACATTACTGCCTAGATTTTGTGTCTCTTTTCCTTTTGCAATTTGGGGCACACTGAATTGAGAGACTTGCTTTATTTTGCTTAATCACAGGAACAGCAAGAGATATAGAGTACATCTGTATGTCAACTTACTTGGCAAAGAAATAAAGATCCAGAGCAAGTATTAAGTTGTAAATTGTTTTCCCAGCCCCTATCTGACTGCATCGTCTTGACAGAATTCAGTTATTTTTAAGGGAAGTCACTATAGATTTTATCTCTTTTTCTCTCTCTTTTGTTTAACATTGGCCCAGTTGAATATTTTTATGATCTCATTTAATTGTCTCAACAAGTAGGTACTGAAAGACCCCTCTCCCCTTGCTAAAGGCTTGTTTAAGTAACCTGATGTTCCCAAAGCACCCCTTATCCCCTTGCTGAAGGCTTGATTGTTCCCATAGCCGGATGGCAACACATACCATGATGTCTATTGTCTGTGATCACCCGGTCTGTCAAAAGAAAAGACAAATGAGGAATAGAGTGTACCTGGGACTTTCCAGAGTGCTGAGCCAAGGCCCACCAGAACAAACCGTTGTGTCCTTGCCTTAAACCCAGTGCCTGACAATGCTTGATTTAAGTTAACCAATCAGATCCCTGTAACCAAGCATCTGCTTCTGTAAGCTCGCTTCCCGCCACCCCAACCTTGCCCTATATAATCTGCTCCCCAACTTAGTCCGGCGCGCTCAGCCCACAAAGGCTCATGTGTCCGCAGGTGCCTGTGTAACCAATAAACCTCTTGCAACTTGCATCCAGTGGAGGCTTGGTGTCTGCTTCTTGGGTGCGGATCGAGGGTCTTTCAGTACTATTATTTCTCTCATTTTAGAGATTAAAAACACTGAAGTTTAGATAAGTTCAGTAACTCACACAAAGTCACACAGCTACATAGTTGTACAGTCAGGATTTGAACCAGAGCTGCCAGGGTTTCAGTTGTCATCTGATCATGATTGACACATCGTAGGATATAAATTGCCCCATTTGCTGTTGGCTGTTGATGTATGACTGTGTTTCTGTCTTTGAATACAGAGTATCTACAGCTCTGACTCCATCTAAGTTCTATCCACACCTTCACAGGAACTATGGGGTAAATTTCAGCCTAAGGACTGAACAAGGACACACTTGGACTGTGGGAAACTATGTAAGTGTCTCAGGTATCAGTCACGTAGCTATGCCATACAGCCACTTTTGTGGTGTTGCCTACTTGGTCATAATGTAGTATCCTTCAGATATATTTAAAACAATTGATTTACTAAAATTTTTTAAAGATTTTTTTTTTGTATTGATGTTTATGTTTTTCTGTATTGATCTGTAGTTTCTTCTTTTTTAAAAAATTTATTTCTTCTGGACGGAGCTTTGGCAATTTGTATCTTTTAAGGAATTTTTCTACTTCACGTAAATTGTCAAATTTATTGACATATAATTTTTAATTTCCTTATCATTTTAATTTCAGTAGAATCTGTAGTGATATTTCCTCCCATACTCATCATACTCCATACTTCTTTCTCTTTATCCTAATTAGTCTGACTGGAGATTTATCAATTTTACTGAACTACAGAGCCAGCTTTTGGTATCATTGATATTCTGTATTGTTTTACTTTTTAAAAATTTCTTTGATTTCCATTCTGATACTCATTATTTCCTTTCTTCTGCTTGCTTTAGATTTAATTTGCATTTCTTATTCTGGTTTCCTCTGGGGGTAGAAACTTAGGTCATTGATTTCTTTCTTCTTTTTGCTATAAGTTTCCTTCTAAGCACTGTTTTAACTCTATCTCACAACTTTTGATATGTGTACTTCCATTTTCCTTTAGTTCAAAATGCCCTAATTCTTTTGATTTCTTCTTTGACACATATATTTAGAAGTTTGTCATTTAGTTTCCAAATATTTAAGATTCTAGATTTCTATTAATAATCCTAATTTAATTCCATGGTGTTTAGTGAAAATACTTTGTATGATTTAGTGCCTTTTAAATTTATTGTTGCTTGTTTTATGGCCCACAGTATGGTTTATCTTGATAAATATTTCATGTGCACTTAGAAGCAGATGTGTACTTACAGTTGTTGGACTAAGTGTAAAAATGTCAATTAGGTCAAGTTAGTTGATGGGAGAACTGAGTGATTCATCATTTACATGTAACATGCAGTGCTCAGCACAAAAAAGACTCTCTTTTTGTTGTTGTTGTTTTTTGAATATTTTATTTATTTATTTGACAGAGAGGAGAGAGAGCACAGTAGGGTGAACAGCAGGCAGAAGGAAAGGGAGAAGCAGGCTCTCTGAGCCGAGAGATGTGGACCTCATCTCTGATGTGGACCCTGGTCCTGATCCCAGGATGCTGGGATCATGACCCGAGCCAAAAGCAAACATTTAACAACTGAGCCACCCAGGAGCCCCAACAAGTACCCTCCTTAATACCCATCACCCATTTAGCTTATCCCCTACCCACCTCCTGTCTATCAACCCTCAGTTTGTTCTCAGATAGTTAAGATTCTATTATCGTTTGCTTCACTCTCTTACTGGCAATCTTCTATTCTGAAATTTACTTTGTCTATTGTATTAATATAGTTACTTTAGATTTCTTCTGATTAGTGTTAACATGATTTATCCTGTTTGTGTTTTTAGATTTATGAATATCTTATAGACATGTGTAGATGGATTTTTTTTCTTTAAAATTTTTTTTAAAAAGATTCACTCATCTATTTTAAATAGAGAGAGATAAAGAGAGTGTTTGTGGGAGGTAGGGGCAGAGGGAGAGGGAGAGAAAACTAAGTAGATTCTGCTCTGAGCCCAGAGCCCACTGGGGGGCTCGGTCTCACAACCCAAGCTGAAACCAAGAGTCAGTTGCTCAACAAACCACATCACCCAGGTTTTTCTTTCTTAGGCAGTTGAATAATCTTTGCCTTTCCATTGGGTTGTTTAGCTCATTAACAATTAATATTATTTATGGGTTTGGGTTTAAATCTACTATGTTCATATTTGTTTTCTATTTACTTTACCACTTTTCTTCTTTTTCTGCTTTCTTTTGGGTCAATAGAATCTTGTTTATGATTTTACTTTATCTTCTTTCCTGGCTTATTAGCTATAACTCTGTTTTGTTATTTCAATGGTTGCTTTTGGACTCCTGGTATACATCTTTAACTCATTATAGTCTACCTTCAAGTGATATTATACTACTTCAAGTATAGCATAAGACTCTTTACTCCTGTCCTCCTCATGACCTTTGTACTGTCATGTATTTTCTTTTTGCCATAATGCCATAATACACTGTTATTTTTGCTTCAAAAAGTCCATTATCTTTTAAAAAGACTAAAAAAATAAAGAAAAGGGGTTTTTATATGTACATACATACTTTTCATTTCTTTTTTTTTTTAAACCTTTTTTTAAAGGGGGAGAGAGGGAGAGAATCTTAAGCAAGCTCCATGCCCAGCATGGAGCCCCACATGGAGTTTGATCTCAAAATCCCAAGATCAAGATCTGAGCAGAAATCAACAGTAGGATGTTTAACTGACTGAGCTACCCAGGTATCCCCATATTTACCATTTCTAATGTTCTTTATTTGTATATATCCAGATTTTAATCTAATATTTTCATCTGCTTCAATGAAAGCTTTAATATTTCTGGTAATGGATGTCTGCTTGTGAGGAAGTCTGTCAGTTTTGTATGTCTGAAAAAAAATTTCACCTTCACTTTCATAAGGTAATTTTGCCAAGTATAGAATTCTAGATTAATAGGTTTTTTGTTCAATAAACATATTGCTCGGGGCGCCTGGGTGGCTCAGTGGGTTAAGCTGCTGCCTTCAGCTCAGGTCATGATCTCAGGGTCCTGGGATCGAGTCCCGCATCGGGCTCTCTGCTCGGCAGGGAGCCTGCTTCCCTCTCTCTCTCTGCCTGCCTCTCCCTCTACTTGTGATTTCTCTCTGTCAAATAAATAAAAATAAATAAATAAATAAATAAATAAATAAATAAACATATTGCTCATCTGTTTTAGCTTTCATGTCTTCCATGAATATCTGCTTTCAGTGAATACCTGCTGTAATTCTTATTTTTGTTTGTCTGTGTGGTTTTTTTTAACTAGTTGTTTTATTTATTTATTTTTTTACTAGTTGTTTTAGGAAATTTTCTCTTTATCAATGAAATATAGCAATTTTTTATGATATGCTTTAATGAATTTTCTTTCTTTCTTTTTTTTTTTTTTTGTTTGGGCCTATTAATTTTCTTAGGTCTGCAAATTCTTTTGATCATATTTGGAAAGGTTTTGGTCATTATTTAAGTATGATCCTCCTTTCCTATCTTTCCTATATTCCAATTATGTATATATTAGAAATTATACCACAGCTGATCCTTTTTTTTAAATCTTTTCTACACCCATGTCTTATTTTGGATTGCTTTTATTGTCATGTTTTCAATTTCACTAGTCTTTTCTTCTGCAGTATCTAATCTACTCTTAATTTCATCTTAAACATTATATTTTTTGCATCTTGAAGCTCTATCTGAGTCTTTGTAATATTTTCAATGTCTGCACTTACTATACTCAAGTTTTCCTTTAATTTCTGGAACATATAAAATATAGTTCTAACAGGGGTGCCTGGGTGGCTCAGTGGGTTAAGCCTCTGCCTTTGGCTCAGGTCATGATCTCAGGGTCCTGGGATCGAGCCCCGCATCAGGCTCTCTGCTCAGTGGGGAGCCTGCTTCCTCCTCTCTCTCTCTCTGCTTGCTTGTGCTCTCTCTCTCTCAAATAAATGAATAAATAAAATCTTTTAAAAAATACAGTTCTAACAGATTTTACATTTTTTTAATCAACTAATTCTTTCATCTGTGCCATTTAGAACTCTTCCACATGATTCTTCTCCTGATTCAGTTGTATTTCCCTGCTTCTTTGCATGCCAGATAATTCTGAATTGGATGCCAGAAATTGTGAGTTTTACTGAGTTTTATTTTTTTAGATTTTATTTATTTTTTTTAGATTTTATTTATTTATTTATTTGAGAGATGTAGAGTACAGAAGCAGGAGTGAGCACGAGCAGGGGGAGGGGCAGAAGGAAAGGAAGAAGCAGTGTCCCTGCTGAGCAGGGAGCTCAACATAGGGCTCAATCCCAGGTCCCTGAGATCATGACCTGAGCTGAAAGTGGATGCTTAACTGACTCAGCCATCTAGGTGCCCATAAAAAAACTTTTAAAAAAAATTTTTATTTTTAAAGATTTTTACTTATTCATTCATGAGAGACAGAATGAAAGAGAGAGGCAGAGGGAGAAGCAAGCTCCCCACTGAGCAGGGAACCTGATGTGGGACTCGGATCCCAGGACCCAGGGATCATGACCTGAACCAAAGGCAGATGCCCAAATATCTGTGCCACCCAGGCACCCCACCCCTAAACATTTTTAATTTAAAAATTTAATTTAAGAATTTTAAAAATTTTAAAAAATTCTTGAGTTTGGTTTTGGGAAGTAGATTTCTTGGAAATGATTTGATTCTTTTGAAGTTAACTTTTCAGATTGGGCAGATCCAGTCTAATTTGCCCTGCTATTGAGGCAATAACCTTCTGAGTACTCTGTCTGATGCCTCATGAATTATGAGGGTTTCTGCTGTACAAAAACCTCTCCCAGCCCTGTCTAAGCTTTAAGAATTGTTGCCTCTAAATCTTTCTGGTGGCTTTTTCTCATCCTTGTGCAGTTTCTTCACACACATGCATTAAGTTTACCACTGAATAATCAGGGAGGACCTCTGCGAATCTCTGGTGTTTTACTTTTCAGCACTCTGTAGTACTTGTTCAGTGAACTCTGGCTCTTGACCTCTTGGACTTCTAGTTCCATCTCCTCAGCTCTCTCTCCTCAACTGCTAGGCTCTGAGTTTCTCCTCCTTGCAGTGTCCCCTCAGAACTCAACTGATTTTTTTCTCTCTCTCTCAGGGCTCACTATCCTCTATTGCCTATGTTTGATACCTAAAAATGAGTGTTTTATGTACTTTGTTTGGTTTTGTGCTTTAGGTGAGAGAGTAAATCTGATCTTTGTTACTCCATCTTGGCCAGAATTAGAGACTCACATTCAGAGTTTTAAAGCACGATTTAAAGACTCTAACAGTTTGATTTAGAAATACAGATTTTATAATGTGTGTGGAGCACAGTTGGTATAATGTTCCTGCTGAATAAATGAATTTTTGTACAAGTTAGAGTTAATAAAATTGGTTTACACCAGTTTTATGTCTTCATTCTAATTTTACCATGATATAAAATACTAATTTGCACATGACTAAGGTGAGTTTTTCTTGTGATTTTAAAGTCTTTGAATGTCCTACATTGGTTTTACGGACAAGTACTCTATTATTTCCACAAAAAAATTTAGAAAACGACAAAAACATAAGGTTGGGTTTTACTAAATGAGATTTAATAATTATGCCTTTTTAATTTTTTACCTTTCAGTTCAGCCCCCAAATTCATAATAATCAAACTATCAGGATGTCATTTATGTCTTGACTATGAAATTTCTTGGAAGGCAACAAATAACACGAAGATTTGCTACTTCACTTTAGAAAAGGGTGGGCAGTTGTAAGAATTTCTTCCACCTTCAAACCTGATAAAGAAAGAGGAAATATTTCTTCCAAAAGCAAAACCTCTTTGGTTTTTACAGCTCTTAGCTTTGAAAGCACAAGATTCTACATATGGTTTGTATTATTTATACACAAATGTAATACTTTGCACTTTCCTCATGAAAGCTAGACTGTTATTTAAAATATGGTCCTTTGTTACCTATGTGGACTCAGGAGTGAAAATGGTTGGGAGTTATATTCCACCTGAGGTAGGTTGCTTTCTCATCTGTAAACTGTGCAGTGGGGAGTTGGGAGTGTGCCATTTACATGAGCCCACATAGTTAATAGGAGCAGAAACCGAACAACTATACCCAGTGGCCTTGGTTGTGAGGATTACATGAGTTGATGCCAACACAGTGCTTTAAGCAGTGCTGGCACTTGGTAAGTGCTCAATAACCATTGGCTATTATTACGGCCAGAGTAGAAAATGTGAAGGGGAAAATGGCCAAAGATGGTCTTCGATCATGTGAAGAAGTTTGGAACTCACCTCCAAGAGTATTCAACATAATCAGATTTGGGTTTATTTCAAGTGGAAATAATTGATTTATATATGGCTTTGGAACATCACTATTAGAACTTTCTGTAGTGACGTAAATGTGTCCAATATGGTGGCTACTATGCCAAATGGCTTTTGAGGATTAGAAATGTAGCTTATGTGACTAAGGAGCTGAATCTTTAATTTTGCTTAATTTTAATTAATTTACATTTAAGTTGCCATGTGGTTAGTAGTTAGCATATGGAATTGCACAGGCATGGAGTTTAGAGTCAAGAACTCAAGTAATAAACAGTAAAATCTGACAAGTCAAATCAGATTAGTCTAAGGGAAATCAGATGGTTTTATGATGGCTACTTTGGAATAAAGATTTATTTTAGAGAATCCCTAATTTGACCATAACAGCACATCAGTTTTATTACTGTTTTGAACTTAATTTAGCTAACTCCTAAGCACAGTTGATTAAGTCAAATTTACTCACTGTAAGCATGCATAGTTCTTCCTCCAATCATAAATATTTTCTTGTGTGTGGGGGTGAGGTAGGGACACTCTCTTGTTTTCTAGAATTTCAGTATCTGGTGAACAAAATCAAGTTCATTCTCTGTATATCCATCTTAATGACTTGAGTCATAGCTTGTTTCATCTTTCTAGACTAGAGACCAAATGTTTTCAATCTATCCACAATAAAATTCTCTTACATCCATGATCATTCTAGCTACTTTTTCAGGAAACCTAAGGATTTTTTTTTCTTGAGATAGACAAACAAGAATTAAAAAAAAAAAAAAATCAATTCTAGCTACTTAAAACAATGGCTTGATACAAGGGTAAATTTTGTTTTGCCTTTTTACTATCTTTGGTAGGATGTTTGGAGCCACAATGTATCGAGGTATAGCAGGTTGAATGGTGGCCTCAAATATATACCCAAGTCCTAATCCCCACAACCTGTGAAAATGATGTGATTAAATTAGGGACTTTGAAGGGTTTATCCTGGGTCATGTGGGCGGGCCCTAAAGCAACTGCATGTAAACTATAAAAGATGGAGGGAGTTTTCAGACACACCCAAGAGAAGGAAAGGAAATGTGAACACAGAAATGGACAGAATCTGGAGTGCTTCTACCATAGACGGGAATTCCAGGAAGCTATCAGAAGCTGGAAGAGGCAAGAAACAGATTCTCGCCTAGAGCGTCCAACGCAAAGGGAGCATAGCCCTGTGGACAAGCATGATTTCAGCTCACCAAAAACTTATTTTGGACTTCTGGTCTTCAGAACTGAGAGAGAATAAATCTCTGTTGTCTTAAAGCCATCATTTGCTCATTTATTATTACAGCCACAGGTAGCTAATGCATGTGGTCAGCAATCAAGTCTTCAGTAAAAACGAATGCTCTGTGATACTAATAGTTCTAAATACCAACCCCCTTTTGATTTATAGAACTACAGAAGTAGGGTGTATTGTTCTTTAAGACTGGATTCTCTTCCAAAATGCACAGTTATACATTTGCCTATATGAAACTTTTTTTTTTTCTTTTGTGCCTAACTTTTCAGAATATACTCTTGTGAGAAAATACTAGAATTGTCATCTGGCTCTTCCAGTGATGACCAATGCATACCCTATGAAAATGTCCCTGACACTGAGGGTAGGGACTTCAGTCATTGCTGGATTCCCAGCATCTAATAGTGCCTGGCACAGTTCATAAAGGTTGCATCAATGTGCTATTTGTCCATTTCTCTATTGCCACTTTTTCCAAACTTTTTAAAAACAGCAGAATCCTTTTGTTGAATTTATATTTTATAAAGAACATCAATAAATAAAATAGATACAAGTAGATCTATTCTTAGTAAGGAGTGTGGAATCCCGCAATCCTGCTTACCTGTCTGTAACATATTACACATTAATGTTGTAGCATATTATACATTGTTACAATATTGACAGAACTCTTAAATCCGGGGTTCAGAAAACACTATTTACATAGTCCTTTTCCAGAAACAAAATTTATATTTAAGTAAGAAGTCCATTTGGGAGGATTTTTGGGCTTCTGCTCATGAAATGAACAAAAGTGTAACAGATACCAGGGTAACAGAATCAGCAGTTCTTTAGGAGCATAACAGGAACAAAGGTTACTAAGAAATTATGTTAGAAGTCTGTTTCTGGGTTTAGCCACAAGTAGGGGGAAGAAAATAGCAACAGCTTTGGAATTTGGCAGTTGAGTTCAAATCCTGGTCTGCCACTCACTGTATGTATAACTTTAAGTGAATCTCACCTATAATATGGTGATAATCCTTGCATCTATATAAAAAGATTATTGTAAGGATTAAATGAAATAATGAAATCATTACTATGTATAGGATGTTACACTGTAAATATTCAATAAATTATATTTAAATTGTATTTCAATTGTATTAAATTGAATATTAAAATATTCAATTTTACAATATTAAATTTTAAATATTCAATAAATGATTGAACTTTGACTAGATGTCAAAGTTCCCTTGATCTATTTGTCTCTCTAAGATCTTAGTGTTTAAATTGTTCTGTTGTATTATCCTTCACTTTTGGCTATTATGAACTTGGTAATGAAG